>NW_023637607.1:1755775-1846246 GCF_015220235.1 Choloepus didactylus
TCATGTTTTCTACATAAAGGCCTTCCACACCTCTCAGTTAGATTTATTCCCTAGGTAGCTGTATTAGTTAGGGTTCTCTAGGGAAACAGAACCAACAAGAGATATTGACAAATATAAGATTTTATAAAGTGTATCACACAACTGTGAGAATGCACAAGTCCAAATTCCATAGGGCAGGCAGCGAACTGGCAATTCTGATGAAGGTGTTCGATGAACTCCTCAGGAAATGCTTTGCTGGCTAATCAAAGAAGAAGTGAAGTTCCTCTCTCTTTCTCCCTTAAAAGTCTTCAATTGATTGGATTAAAACCAGTCCAGCTGATTGAATTCTTTCATTGTGGAAGTGCCCTTTGTTGATATAATCAGTCACAGCTGCAGTCAATTGACTGATGATTGACTAAACCAGCCTTCTGGTTTATTAACCAGCAACAAATATCCTTCCAGTAATGGTTAGGACAGTGTTTGCTTGACCAGATATCTGGAAACCATCGCTTGGCCAAGCTGACATTGAACCCAACCATCACAATAGCTTATGTTTTTTGTTGCTGCTATAAATTTTATGGATTGTTTAAAATGTCCTTTTCTGTTTTTTACATATGTCTATTGATCTTATACCTGGAAGACTTATGAAACTTTCTTATTGAATGTCTTATGTAGGCTATTTTGAGGCTTCATATTTAATCATACTAATACTTTGAATTTTTCAGAATTGCTTTAAATTTAATTTTTGTTTTATGATTGTTTCAAACATATATGTGGGTTTGAGGTCAGTTATCCCAACCTAATGCTTTTCCCTCTACCCTCATTTCTATTTGGTTCTTTATAATATCCCCCTGGTCAATTTTTATGATCTCTTCTCTCTTAGCTATACTGTCAGCTGCCTCTTTTATTTCTTTAAAAATGTTAACATACTTAGATTCTATTTTTGATGATCCAGTATCTGCCACATTTGTGGGTCTGATTCTGTAGGATGTTTTTTAGCTGAATTTTTTTAAATCATCATGGTTTGTCTCCTCATTTTTTATGCTTTTTTATTTTGAGATTATGTTCCTTGGGGCTTTATCTGTAGAATAATTTAAAAACTGAATTTAAAGGGTGTTGCACTAGAAATGAGTTAAATTTGCTTTGTCAGATGCTTGAAGACCACTTTAAAATGTATTTTTGATTTTGATTTTTAAGGCCACAAAGATTGAGAGAATTGTAGCCACAGACATACAGGAGCACAAGCTTATAGTTAGGAATTCTCAGGAAACGTGTCCTCCTCCACCCTCATCCAGAGCTAAGAATGTAATTGGCAAGATTACTTCTGTGGGTAGTAGCTACTGCTGGGATTTTTCCCTAGTTCATTCCTTGAAGGTGTTGGAGATTGAGTCATGTCCCCCACAAAAGACGTGCTCAAGACCTAACCTCTAGTCCTGTGGATGAGAACCCATTAGTAAGTAGGACTTTTGTAGGTGCTATTATTAATTATGTGTTGGACTCATTTGTGAATAGAATCTTCAGACAGCCTGTTTAGATGAAGCCAAATGGAATCAGGGTGGGCCTTAAACCATATGATTGACATCTTGTAAGCAAAGGAAATTGGACATGGAAGTAGAACACAGGGGAAGCCAGAGAGAATGGTCACCCTGTGATGGAGGCCTGCCATCACCAGAAGGCTACAGACTTTGGAGAAAGCATGGCCATGATATTAGGCTTGTAGCCTCCAAAATCAATAAATTCCTATTGTTTAAGCCAAACAGTGCATGGCATTTGTCATAGCAGCCCTGGGATACTAGCACAGAAGGTATCACTCTTCAGGGTGGGCTAGATTTAGAGTTGTTTGTGTCCCAAACCTCCACGCTCCTCAGGCCATAGACTTTTATCCCCTGTTCTAGATAATCTTTTAAAACCCAGTCTTTAGGCCACCAGGGATTGGGAGATTCCTTAGAAACTAGCTTACCATATGGAATTATCCTTTTTCATCATTTCTGACCTCCGGTTTTTACTTGATTTTATTACCAGCATAGCCTTGAGAGTCATTTTAAAAATTTTATTTTTGTATCTTTTTATTGAAGAATAACTCACATACATACAAAAATAAACAAATTGTAAGTATTCAGATTGATGCATGTGTCGGTTTGGATGTATTATGTTCCCCAAAATGCCATATTCTTTAATGTAATCTTGTGGGGGCAGATGTATTAGTGTTGATTAGGTTGGAATCCTTTGATTGACTGTTTCCATGGAGATGTGACTCAGTCAACTGTGGGTGAAATGTTTTATTATTTCCTTGGAAATATGAACCCTGCCCATTAAGGGTGGGTCTTGATTTAATCACTAGAGCCCTGTATAAGAGCTCACAAACAGAAGGACCTCAGCTGCAGCCAAGAGAGACATTTTGGAGACGGCCATTGAAACCAGACTTTTGCTGACACTTTGCTCTGGAGAAGCTAAGAAGAGACAAAATGCCCCCAAGAGCAACGTTTTGAAGAATGCACAAGGAGCTAAGAGAGGAGCTGGAACACAACCCAGATTCAGCAGAGGCCAGCCATGTGCCTTCCCAGCTAACAGTGGTTTTCTGGCCTTCCTTCACTGGAGGTATACTTCTGCTGATGCCTTAACTGGACACTTTCATGGCCTTCAGACTGTAAATTTGTAATCAAATAACCCCCTTTATAAAAGCCAATCCATTTCTGGTATTTTGCATTACAGCAGACTTAGCAAACTGGAATAATGTATTTTTACAAATTGAATACATCCTTGAAGGCCCCAGATCAAGAAGAAGCAGACTGTTACTCTCCAGAAACCCCTTTGTGCTCTCTTTGAGGCATCATAGGACATGACACAGTAGTGAGAGAACATGACTGCAGCTGTCCACAACAATATAGGTGTTCTCACAAACCTGATGTTGAGCAAGAGATGCCAGATATAAGAGAGTGAACACTACATCCTTCCATTTCTACAATGGCCCAAACTAGACAGGCTCAAAGTCATCTCTAAATCTTTGATGACTATTTTTGATAATCTGTCCTAGAAGCAGAATCTCTGCACAGGTAGTCTGCTATTTGCTGGAAGTGAACACTTGGTATTTTATTTTCAGATGGAAAATTTTAAATTTCGCATAGCAAAAAATATCTATTGATTTTGATCCCTCTGTTATTTACCCCATTTTCTTTTGAGCAAGATCAAATGTCTGTGTCACTATAAGATCTTTTATGTTTATTATAAATACTTTCTGAGGTTCATTTTGGTTTAGGTCACGCACTGACACTTTCAGTTAATCGATTGTTTCAGAATGGTTTATTTAAGATTTTAAGTGGAATTTCTTGGTTATATCATCCTCTGCTTTATTGTTTGTTTAAGCATCAATACATTTCTCTGGCTATTCTTGCCTTATTTTGATTATTGTAGCTTAATATGATGTCACTTTTTAATACATATTAAGGTGAGGCCTGCTTCATTATTCCCTGTTTTTCTTTTGCAAATTTCTTCAGCTATTCCTAACTATTAATATTTTCAGGTGAACCTTAGAACATCAGGACTACACCCCATTCCTAATATGCCATTAGGATTTTAATTAGACATATATATTCCATAAATGTATTTCAATTAATTTAAACCATTCAACTATCCAATAAAAGAGCATGGATTTTCATTCCATTTATTCAAAAATTCTTCTGTGCCTATCAGTAATGTTGACACATCTTCATTACAGTGCATGTTTACTGTGTATTTGCTATTATGAGTGGACTCTAGTTTTACACTGCATTTCTAAACATATTACTGCAATCATACAGGACAATTATCAAATTTTAAATATATATATGTTTTCTTCTCAGCTGCTCAATTGAATTATTTTATGGTAGTTCTACTAGTTTTCATTTTATTCTCCGTATTTTCTAAGTAAATAAAATATAGTCTTCAAATCCTGATAATTCTACTCTTTTCTGGTGGCATATCTCATTTCTAGCTTAGGTCCAGTTGCATTGGCTAGACCACTGACAAATGGCCGTAATGCCAGCAGATGTCTTTGTCTTTCTTGTTCTAAGTATCTGTTGTACCCACCGTTAGGGTACTGTTGACTGTTGGCTGCTGATTAAAATAGTGATTTTTTGGTATGTTAAGAAAGACATTCTAAGAAGTCTGTATTTATTTCTTTGTTTATTTTCTTTAAATTAGGCACAGTTATTAATTTGATGTAGTACTTTTTGTATAATTCCTTTCATTGCATGTGTTTAATTATACTGTGTTCGAAATTAGTATACAAGCCATGAATCTGTGATTGATATATATATATGTGTATATATATATATATATATATATATATATATCCTTTAGATATATTCTAAATAGTCTCTAATTGTAGTTAATGAGGATAATAAGATCATTTTTCCCTCATTTGCAAAGTTATTTTTTAGAGATTAAAAGAATCCAAATTTTTATTGTTAATATCTTGATTCATTGTATTGTGTCAGAGGCTTATGTGATTTCTTCTTTTAGGTTCATTGTATTTTTCTCTGTAGTACACAGCATGCAATCTATTTTTTAAAATATTTTTATGGACTTTGAAGAAATACATGTTCTGCAGGGTATAGATTTTAATATAACCTATTAATTCAGCTTTAATTATTTTATTTAACTTCTTTATATTCCCATTAATTTATTTTCTATTTTATCTATTATGAGAATGAGGTGTTTAAATTTACAGTTATTTGTTTCTACTAGTTTCTCCTTATATTTCTAAGAGTTTTTGCTTCAAATAGTTTGATGAAATATTTGGTACATAAATGTGCACAACTATTATATCCTTATTGTATATTTTATTGTCTATTATTATAAAATTATTGCCTTTTATACATTTGTTTTATTTGAAACCTTTAAATTTTGAGTCTGAAATTAATATTGCCAATTCTGCTTATCTCATATTTACATTTCTCTTTACATTTGTCAATATTTATACAATCGTATTTTTAATCTGATTGCTCTTCTTCTGAAAGAATTTCCCAGAAATGGAAAATATTATTGGAACTGTTTTATAGCCTAAACTGTGAGTATTTGGTGTTTAATAGAGAGCTTATATCCTATCCAAACTGGTATATTAAGCCATGTGTCGTTTTCTTTCCTGCTTTTTTTTCATGCTCCCTTAATTTTAACTTTTTTTTTTTGATGTATGAACTTTTAATTTTAAGCTTTTAATTCTGCTAAGAGTTATCTTCTTATTTTTCCTCATATTACTGTTCTCTATTTAATTCAAAATTAAATTGGTGTCTTTGGAATCCCTTCTCTGTGTAGGAATTTGGCATGCATGCTTCCTCCTGCAAGCACCTCCCAAATTTTTGCCTATTTTAAACTTTATTTATAACTTGGTTTTATAAATATGTTATTTTTCTAAATTATTCCCTTCAGGTATAATTCTTGTATTCTGAATACAGTTTTAAAACCAAATCTACTGTAATTTCCTAGACAAATATCTATGTTTAAGTAATTATCAACTTCTTTTGGCCAATCTTTATATAGAATAACTTTACCATCTTTGCATTTTGAATCTTGACCAGGAAGAAAACATTTTAAAGGGAATTTTTCCAGAAGGATAAATGAGTGGCATATTTTATGAACCTTACATAAAATTACGTATCTGATATGTCTTTCTATTGCTTTCACATACAAATGAAAACAAACGTCAAAACCTTGACTAGTTGTAACATTCTCGATTCTTCACATTTTTCTTTTAAAATCTATAATTATTTCTCCATTTTTACCCTGAAATGTAGTATTTCAGAAAAGATTGAAATATGTCTGATTTTCTGGTTTTAGG
Source organism: Choloepus didactylus (assembly GCF_015220235.1). Classification (NCBI taxonomy): domain Eukaryota; kingdom Metazoa; phylum Chordata; class Mammalia; order Pilosa; family Megalonychidae; genus Choloepus; species Choloepus didactylus. The sequence continues at coordinate 1,761,570 of NW_023637607.1, forward strand.
TAATTTATGTATAATCTTTCTAAATTTTATTCTTTGGTTGAATATTGGTAGGATATTTTCCCATATTCTCTCTTCTAACAATCTTTTTTTAGTTTCTTTTAAGGTTGCGATTTTTAAATTTTGTCTTGAACACAGTGAATTCCTTCAGTCTGTGCACTAATGTGTTTATTTGGCTCAAGAAAGAATTATTTTAATTATATGTTTGATTTTTTATTCTGTTTTAATCATCCTGAATTCCTCAGAAACAGTTGTAATTCTAAAATTTAATTTCAATTCTATGCAATTTTATCTATCTGTTATTTGGTCTTTTTTTCTCTCCCTTTGTCCTTTTCCTCTGTAACAAATCTGGGGGAATTTTGGAACTTATTCAACATCACTAATTCAGTTTTCTGTAGACTAATTTTTCTATTTACTGCCTCTAATTTGAATATAAACAGTAAATCCCACAATAATTTCCTCCATGATAATGCTAACTTTCACCTAATAATTGTCTTCTTTATTGTGTGCAACATAATTCTGAGACAGGAACAAGTTAAAGTTCTTTTCTTCTGGGGAAGAAAAAGTCATGAAGGAAAGGCAAGGCCAACAAAGAAATGATAGGCAATTCCTCTTTGGGAAGAAAGGAAGCAAAGTGATGGATTCTCTGTTCCTGGAATTCTCCCAGTTCAGTTTCACTGAACTGGGCAGGTAAAACAAGTATCATGTACATAGGAAACTCCTGGAATTGCTGACACTATTTTGGAACTCCTAAACAGCCACAGGACCCAGAACAGTCCCAGTCAATATTTAAGTGAAGTGGACATTCAACACCAGGTAGTGCCAAACAGCAGCTGAGAGCAGTATGGATGGGAATTTTGTAGTTTGATGCCCTTGTAATACCACATCTCTGAACTTTATGCACTTGGATTTGGGTGGGGGCCTTTATTATATTACTACTGCATCATTTATTTCCTTCACGTCTCCCTTTAGCTCACCCTTCTTCTTTTCCATCAGGATCACCTCTCTCTTGTTCTGCTTCCATCACCTCAAGGCCATGTTCTTTTTTTTTTTTAATTTGATTGAGATTCTTCACATACCATGCAATTAATTATCCAAAGATCCAAAGTGCACAATCATTTGCCCAAGGTACCATCATTCAGCTGTGCATCCATCACCACAATTAATTTTTTTCCAATTTTTAGAACATTTTCATTCTCCCAGAAAAGAAATAAAGGCAAGAAAGAAAACTCAGTTCCTCCCCTACCGCTAACCACCCCCCGCCATTATTGACTCAAAGTATTGGTATAGTACATTTGTTAGTTTGTTGATGAAATAATGTTAAAATACTGTTAACTGCAGAATTGTGTAGCCTTTCTGGAGGTCACTGTGGTAGTTCCACAAGAAGCTAAGTATGTGGGGGCCATAAGGTCCTGCAACCTCATTATGGGGTATGTACTTGGAAGATTTGAGAGCAGAGACATGAATGGACATTTGCACATGTGGTGTTTATGGAGGCAGTATTCATGATTTGCAGTGGGTGGAGGTGGCCTAAGGGTACACTGACTGAAGAACAGAATTGTGAACTGTGGTGTATTCATACAATGGAATATTGAGCAACTGAGAGAGGGAGTGAAGCTATGAGGCAGGCAAAGAGGTGAATGGATCCTGTACACAGCATTTTGAGTGAAGTACGCCAGAAACAAAGGCAAACACTATAATGCCTCACCAATATGGACTAACTACAATGTGTAAACTCAGAATTGAATCTTAGAGCACAACCTAACAGGGAAATGATTATTGTAATGGTCCTAGATTGTAAGCTCTTACAGCAGTCAAATCTGTTCCTGAATTGTAATGGCTGTCTCCAAACTCTGAGATGTTGAACCCTTGATGTATAACCTGATCAGTCTCTGGAACACTGGGTATATGTGTGACCCCTGAAACTCAGAGCTAGAGCTTGGCAGATATGAACATCAGTATTAATGCATACAGCAACTGTTAAAAAAAAAAAAAAAAAGCTGAAAAAGAGCCCAGACTTCAATTAGAGATATGAATGAAGCAGATCTGGTTAAGGCTAGAGCAAATCAGGCCAAAGGGTAAAGGTTGAAACTGACTATGTGTTAAAACTTCAGCTTCCATGTGAGACCAAGGGAAGAAATGTTTATTTGGTGTAGGATCTATATTTTCTAAACACTATCACTTCTATAGTCAGTGTGTTCAAACACCACAATTACATGGAACTTTGAATAGGAAGTGAGAGATGGCAGGTCTGTATAGGTTAGAGTGAAATAGCAACACATCCCAAAGTAATTTGGGTGGCGAGTGAAAATATATATTTGGGGGCCCCCTGAAGAGCTAGGGAGGATGCGGAGGTATTGGACTTCCTCACCTGGATTGTTGCTGATGTTCTCACAAACACTGGGGACTGACAGCTTGACATGCTGAGCCCTCTTTCTTGGGGCTTGCCCCTATGCAGCTTTGTTACTGCAAAGAAGAGGCTAAACCTGCTTATAATTGTGCCTAATAGTCTCCCCCTGAGTGCCTCTTTGCTGCTCAGATGTGGCCCTCTCTCCCTAACTAAGCCAACTTGGCAGGTGATCTCACTGCCCTCCCCCCTACATGGGACCTGACTTCCAGGGGTGTAAATCTTCCTGGCAACACAGGACATGACTCCAGGGGATGAATCTGGACCCAGCTTCATGGGATTGGGAACATCTTCTTGACCAAAAAGGGGGGGTGCAAAATGAAATGAAATAAAGCTTCAGTGGCTGAGAGATTTCAAATGGAGTCAAGAGGTCACTCTCATGGATGTTCTTATGCACTATACAGATAACATTTTTTAGGTTTTATTGTATTGGAATAGCTAGAAGTAAATACCTGAAACTACCAAACTCTAAGCCAGTAGCCTTGACTCTTGAAGACAACTGTATAACAATGTAGATTACAAGGGGTGACAGGGTGCTTGTGAAAACCTTGTGGATCACACTCCCTTTATCCAGTGTATGGATGGATGTATAGATAAATGGGGACAAAAACTAAATGAAAAATAGGGTGGGATAGGGGAGGTGATTGGGGTGTTCTTTTTTATTTTTATTTTTATTTTGATTCTGATTCTTTTCGGTGTAAGGAAAATGTTCAAAAATAGATTGGGGTGATAAAGGTGCAACTATATGATGGTACTGTGAAGAGCTGATTGTACACCATGGATGATTGTATGGTATGTGAATATATCTCAATAAAACTGAATTTAAAAAAATACTGTTAACTGTAGTACATAGTTTGCAATAGGTATATATATTTTTCCTATATAACCCTCTATTATTAGCTTCTAGTTATAGTGTCAAACATATGTTATAGTTCATGAAAGAGATTTCTAATATTTGTATAGTTAATCACAGACATTGTCCACCACAAGATTCACTGTTTTATACATTCCCATCTTTTAATCTTCACCTTTCCTTCTGGTAACATACGTGACTCTAAGCTTCCTCTTTCCACCACATTCACTCACTATTCAGCACTGTTAGTTATTGTCACAATAATGTGCTGCCATCATCTCTGCCACTTCCAAATGCTTAGGTTCAACCTAGTTGAACATTCTGCTCATAATAAGCAACTTCTCCCCATTCTTTAGCCTCATTCTATATCATGTTAACTTATATTTCATGTCTATGGTGCTTACATATTATAATTAGTTCATATCAGTGAGACCCTGCAATATTTGTCCTTATGTGTCTGACATTTCACTCAATGTAGTTTCCTCAAGGTTTCTTCATCAACCCATTTTCTTTTTTTTTAAGATGATTTTGTTCATCCACCATACTTTCCACCCTAAGTAAACAGTCGATGGTTCCCTGTATAAGTTACATATAACTCTGCGAAAGCAGTATGTTACACAGTTTTGAAAACTATGTTGAATACAGCTTTCATTCACTTCACTGTCTTTTCCCTTGGCTGAAAAACAACTTTTTTAAAGCACCCACTTAGAGTTCTGCGAAAGCAGTATGTTACACAGTTTTGAAAACTAAGTTGAATGCAGCATTCATTCACTTCGATGTGATGCCCCTGGGCTGAAAAACAACTTTTGTCAAAGCACTCACTTGGAACTCTGCGAAAGCAGTATGTTTCACAGTTTTGAAAACTAAGTTGAATACAGCTTTCATTCACTTCTATGTGATGCCCCTGGGCTGAAAAACAACTTTTATCAAAGCAGTCTCTTGGAACTCTGCAAAACCAGTAGGTTACACAGTTTTGAAAACTAAGTTGAATTCAGCTTTCATTCACTTCTATGTGTTATCCCTGGCTGGAAAAACAACTTTTTTGAAAGCTCTCGCTTGGCACTCTCCGAAAGCAGTATGTTACGGAGTTTTGAAAAGTAAGTTGAATACAACTTTCATTCACTTCTGTGCACTGTCCCTGGGTTGCAAAATCTTTTCTGAAAGCACTCACTTGGAACTCTCTGAAAGCAGCATGTTACACAGTTTTGAATAATAAGTTGAATACACCTTTCTCTCACTTCTATGTGTTTTCCCTGGGCTAAAAAACAACTTTTTTGAAAGCAACTAGTTGGAACTCTGCAAAACAGTATGTTAAACAGCTTTGAAAACTAAGTTGAATACAGCTTTCATTCACTTCTACGTGTTCTCCCTGGGGAGAAAGCAATTTTTGTCAAAGCACTTGCTTGGAACTCTGCGAAAGCAGTGTGTTACAGAGTTTTGAAAACTACCCTGAATACAGCTTTCATTCACTTCTGTGTGCTGTCCCTGGGCTGAAAAACAACTTTTGTCGAAGTAGTCATATGGAAATCTCTGAAAGCAGTATGTTACACAGTTTTGAAGACTAAGTTGAATACAGCCTTCATTCACTTCTTTGTGTTTTCTCTGGGCTGAAAAACAACATTTGTCAAAGCCCTCACATGGAACTCTGCGAAAGCAGTATGTTACAGTTTTGAAAACTAAGTTGAATACAGCTTTCTTTCACTTCTGTGTGTTTTCCCTGGGCTGAAAAACATCTTTTTTGAAAGCACTAACTTGGAACTCTGTGAAAGCAGTATGTTACACACTTTTGAAAACTAAGTTGAATACAGCTTTCATTCACTTCTATTTTTTCCCCTTGGCTGAAAAACAACTTTTGTCAAAGCACTCACTTGGAACTCTGTGAATGTAGAATGTTACACGGTTTTGAAAACTAAGTTGAATACGTGTTTCATTCGCCTCTATGTGTTATCCCTGGGCTGAAAGCAACTTTTGTCAAAGTACTCACTTGGACCTCTGAAAAAGTAAAATGTTACACAGTTTAGAAATCTAAGTTGAATACAGCTTTCATTCACTTCTATGTGTTTTTCCTGGGTGGAAAGACTACTTTTTTCAAGGCACTCAATTTGAACTCTGCAAAAGCAGTATGTTACACAGTTTTGGAAACTAAATTTTATACAGCTTTCTTTTACTTCTATGTGTTTTCGCTGGTATGAAAAACAACTTTTTTCAAAGCACTCACTTGGTAATCTTCGGAAGCAGTATGTTACCCAGTTTTGAAAACAAAGTTGAATACAGCTTTCATTCACTTCTATGTGTTGTCCCTGGGTAGAAAAACAACTTTTCTCAAAGCACTCTCTTTGTAAGTCTGCAAAAGCAGTATGTTACACAGTTTTGAAAACTAAGTTTAATACATCTTTCATTCACTTCTATGTGTTTTCTGTGGGCTGAAAAACAACTTTTTTGAAAGCACTGACTTGAAACTCTGGGAAAGCAGTATGTTACACAGTTTTGAAAACTATGTTGCTTACAACTTTCATTCAATTCTATATGTTTTTCCTGGGCAGAAAAGCATCTTATTTGAAAATACTCACTTGGAACTGTGCAAAAACAGTATGTTACACAGTTTTGAAAACTAAGTTGAATACAGCTTTCATTCACTTCTATGTGTTTTCCCTGGGCTGAAAAACAACTTTTGTCAAAGCACTCACTTGGAAATCTATGAAAGCAGTATGTTACACAGTTTTGAAAACTACATTGAATACAGCTTTCATTCACTACTATGTGTTTTCCCTGGGATGAAAAAACAATATTTGTCAAAGCACTCTCTTGGAACTCTGTGAAAGCTGTCTGTTACACAGTTTTGAAAACAAAGTTGAATACAGCTTTCATTCACTTCTATGTGTTTTCCCTGGGCTGAAAAACAACTACTTGGAAATCTGCAAAATTAGTATGTTACACAGTTTTAAAAACTAAATTGAATACAGCTTTCATTCAGTTCTATGTGCTTTCCCTGGGTTGAAAAACAACTTTGGTGAAAGCACTCACTTGAAATCCTGTGAAAGCAGTATGTTACCCAGTTTTGAAAACTAAGTTGAGTACACCTTTCTTTCACTTCTATGTGTTTTCCCTTGGCTGAAAAACAGCTTTTGTCAAAGCACTTACTTGGAATTCTGTGAATGTCGTATGCTACACTGTTTTGAAAACTAAGTTGAATACAGTTTTCATTCACTTTTATATGTTTTCCCTGGGCTGAAAAACAACTTTTGAAAGCACTCACTTGGAAGGCTGGGAAAGCAGTATGTTACACAGTTATGAAATCTTTCTTGAATACAACTTTCATTCACTTCTATGTGTTTTCCCTTGGCTCAAAAACAACTTTTTTAAAAGCACTCAGTTGGACCTCTGTGAAAGCAGTATGTTGCACAGTTTTGAAAACTATGTTGAAAACAGCTTCCGTTCACTTCTGTGTGTTTTCCTTGCGCTGAAAAAGAACTCTTTTGGAAGCACTCACTTGGAATTCTGTGGAAACAGTATATTACACAGTTTTGAAAACTTTGTTGAATACAGCTTTCATTCACTTCTTATGTTTTCCCTGGGGAGAAAGCAACTTTTGTCAAAGCACTGACTTGGAACTCTGTGAAAGCTGTATGCTACACAGTTTTGAAGACTAGGCTGAATATTGCTTTCATTCACTTCTATGTGTTATCTGAGGGCTGAAAAAACTTTTGTCAGTGTACTCAGTTGGAACTCTGTGAAAGCAGTATGTTACACATTTTTGTAAACTTATTTGATTATAGCTTTCATTCGCTTCTATGTGTTTTCCCTGGGCTGGAAAACAACTTTCGTCAAAGCACACACTTGGAACTCTGTGAAAGGATAATGTTACACAGTTTTGAAAGCTGAGCTGAATACAGCTTTCATTCATATCTATGTATTTTCCCTGGTCTGAAAAACAACTTTTTTGATAGCATTCATGCGGAACTCTGGGAAAGCAGTCTCTCACACAGTTTTGAAAAGTAAGTTGAATACAACTTTGATTCACCTCTATGTGTTTACCGTGGGCTGTAAAACAACTTTTTTGAAGGCACTCACTTGGAAATCTGCCAAAGCAGTAAGTTGCACAGTTTTAAAACTAAGTTGAATACAGCTTTCATTCACTTCTATGCATTGTCCCTGGGCTGAAAAACTTTTCCCAAAGCACTCAGTTGGAATTCTGCAAGTGCAGTATGTTACACAGTTTTGAAAACTAACTTGAATAGAGCTTGCATTCACTTCTATGTGTTGTCCCTGGGGTGAAAAACAACATTTTGAAAGAACTCACTTGGAACTTTGCAAAAGCTGTAGTTAAAAATTTTTGAAAACTAAGTTGTATACAGCTTTCATTTGCTTCTATGTGTTTTTCCCTGAGCTGAAAAACAACTTTGTTGAAAGCACTCACTTGGAACCCTGCGAAAGCAGTATGATACACAGTTTTGAATACTATGTTACTTACACTTTTCATTCAATTCTATGTGTTTTCCCTGGGCTGAAAAACAACTTTTTTGACAGCACTCACTTGGAACTCTGCAAAAACAGTATGTTACACAGTTTTGAAAACTAAGTTGAATACAGCTTTCTTTCACTTCTATGTGTTTTTCCTGGGATGAAAAGGAACTTTTTTCAAAGCACTAACTGGGAACTCTGCGAAAGCAGTATGTTACACAGTTTTGAAAACAAAGTTGAATACAGCTTTCGTTCACTTCTATGTGTTTTCCCTGGGCTGAAAAACAACTTTTTTGAAAGCACTCACTTGGAACTCTACGAAAGCAGTATGTTACACAGTTTTGAAAACTAAGTTGAATACACCTTTCATTCACTTCTATGTGTTTTCCCTGGGATGGGAAACTTTTTTGAAAGTGCTCACTTGGAACTCTGTGAAAGTAGTAGGTTGCAGTTTTGAAAACTAAGTTATATTCAGCTTTCATTCACTTCTATGTGTTTTCCCTGGCCTGAAAACAACTTTATTGAATGCCCTAACTTGGAAGTCTGCAAAAGCAGTATGTTTCACAGTTCTGAAAAGTAAGTTGAATGCAGCTTTCATCCACTTCTGTGCACTGTCCCTGGGCTTAAAAACAACTTTTCTCAAAGCACGCACTTGAAACTCTGCGAAAGCAGTATGTTACATAGTATTGAAAAATAAGTTGAATACAGCTTTCATTCACTTCTATCTGTTTTCCCTGGGCTAAAAAACAACTTTTTTGAAAGCAACTAGTTGGAACTCTACAAAAGCGGTATGTTACACAGTTTTGAAAACTAAGTTGAATACAGCTTTCATTCACATCTACGTGTTTTCCCTGGGGAGAAAACAACTTTTGTCAAAGCAGTCACTTTGAACTCTGTGAAAGCAGTATGCTACACAGATTTGAAAACTAAGTTGAATACAGCTTTCATTCACATCTACGTGTTTTCCCTGGGGAGAAAACAACTTTTGTCAAAGCAGTCACTGAACTCTGTGAAAGCAGTATGCTACACAGATTTGAAAACTAAGTTGAATAAAGCTTTCATTAACATCTACGTGTTTTCCCTGGGCTGAAAAACCACTTGTTTGAAAACACTCACTTGGAACTCTGTGAAAGCAGTATGCTACACAGTTTTGCAAACTAAGTTGGATACAGCTGTGATTAACTTCTGTGTGTTTACCCTGGGCTGAAAAACAACTTTTCTCCAAGCACTCACTTGAAATTCAGCGAAAGCAGTATGTTTACACCAGTTTGAAAACTATGTTGAATACACCATTCATTCACTTCTACATGTTTTCTCTGGGCTGTATAGCACATATTTTGAAAGCACTTTCTTGGAATTCTGTGAAAGCAGTATGTTACACAGTTTTGAAACTGAGTTCAGTACAGCTTTCATTCACTTCTATATGTTTACCTGGTCTCAGAAACAAATTTTTTGAAAGTACTCTCTTGGAACTCAGCTTAAGCAGTATGTTACACAGTTTTGAAAACTAAGTTGAATACAGCTTTCATTCACTTGTATGTGTTTTCCCTGGGCTGAATAACAAGTTTTTTGAAAGCACTAACTTGGACCTCTGCGAAAGCAGTATGCTACAGAGTTCTGAAAACTACATTAAGTACAGCATTTTTTCACTTCTGTGTGTTTTCCCTTGGCGGAAAACAACTTTTTTGAAAGCATTAACTTGGAACTCTGGAAAAGCAGTATGTTACACAGTTTTGAAAACTAAGTGGAATACAGCTTTCATTCACTTCTATGTGTTTTCCCTGGGCTGAAAAACACTTTATTGAAAGCACTCACTTGGAAATCTGTGAAAGCAGTATGTTACACAGTTTTGAAAACCAAGTTGAATACAGCTTTCTTTCACTTCTGTGTGTCTTTCCTGGGCTGAAAAACAACTTTTTCCAAGCTATCACTTGGAAATCTGCGAAAGCAGTATGTTACAGCGTTTTGAAAACTAAGTTGAATACAGCTTTCATTCAATTGTATGTTTTTTCCCTGGTCTGAAAAACAACTTTTGTCAAAGCACGCACTTGAAACTCTGCGAAAGCAGTATGTTACACACTTATGAAAAGTAAGTTGAATACAGCTTTCATTCACTTCTATCTGTTTTCCCTGGGCTGAAAAACAACTTTTTTGAAAACACTCACTTGGAACTCTGCAAAAGCAGTATGTTACACAGTTTTGAAAACTAAGTTGAATACAGCTTTCATTCACATCTACGTGTTTTCCTTGGATGGAAAAACAACTTTTGTCAAAGCACCCACATGGAACTCTGTGAAAGCAGAATGTTACACAGTTTTGAAAACTAAGTTGAATACAACATTCATTCACTTCTACGTGTTTTCCCTGTCTGAAACTTTTGTCAAAACACTCACTTGGAACTCTGTGAAAGCAGTATGCTACACAGTTTTGAAAACTAAGCTGAATACAGCTTTCATTCACTTTGATGTGTTTTCCCTGGGCTGAAAAAACCACTTTTCTCCAAGCACTCACTTGAAATTCTGCCAAAAGCAGTATGTACACCGTTTTGAAAACTTTGTTGAATACAGCTTTCATTCACTTCTACATGTTTTCCCTGGCTGAATAGCAAATTTTTTTGAAAGCATTTTCTTGGAATTTAGTTGAAAGAAGTGTTACATGGTTTTGAAAACTGAGTTCAATACAGCTTTCATTCGCTTCTATATGTTTTACCTGGTCTCAAAAACAAATTTTTTTGAAAGCACTCTCTTGGAAGTCAGCTTAAGCAGTATGTTACACAGTTTTTGAAAACTAAGTTGAATACAAAATTGATTCATTTCTTTGTGTTTTCCCTGGGCTGAAAAACAACTTTTTTAAAAGTACTCACTTGAAACTCTGAGAAAGCCGTATTTTACACACTTTTGAAAACTACGTTGAATACAGCTTTCATTCACTACTATGTGTTTTCCTTGGGAGGAAAAACAATATTTGTCAAAGGACTCTCTTGGAACTCTGCAAAAGCTGTCTGTTACACAGTTTTGAAAACTTAGTTGAATACAGTCTTCATTCACTTCCATGTGTTTCCTGTGGGCTGTAAAACAACTACCTGGAAATCTGTGAAATTAGTATTTTACACAGTTTGAAAACTTCTGCGAATACAGCTTTCATTCAGTTCTGTGCGCTGTCCCTGAGCTGTAAAACAACTTTTGTCGAAGCAGTCACATAGAAATCTCTGAAAGCAGTGTGTTACACAGTTTTGAAGACTAAGTTGAATACAGCTTTCATTCACTTCCTGTGTTTTTTCTGGGCTGACAAATGACTTTTCTCAAAGCAGTCACTTGGAACTCCTGTGAAAGCAGTATGTTACAGTTTTGAAGACTAAAGCTGAATATTGCTGTCATTCACTTTTATGTGTTTTCTGAGGGCTGAAAAACAACTTTTCTCAATGAACCCACTTGGAACTCTGTGAAGAAGTATGTTCCAATGTTTTGAAAACTAAGTTGAATATAGCAGTCTTTAACATTTATTGGTTTTCCCTGGGCTGTAAAACAACTTTTTTAAAGCAGTTACTTGGAACTCTGTGAAAGCAGTATGTAACACAGTTTTGAAACCAAGTTGAATACAGCTTTCATTCACTTCTGGGTGTTTTTCCCTGGGCTGAAAAACGACTTTTCTCAAAGCACTCACTTGGAACTCTGGCGAAAGCAGTATCTTACAGAGTTTTGAAAGTTAAGCTGGATACAGCATTCTTTCACTTCTATGTGTTTTCCCTGGGGTGAAAACAACTTTTGTCAAAGCACTCACTTGGAACTCTACGAAAGCAGTATGCCATACAGTTTTTGAAAACTAAGTTCAATACTGCTTTCGTTCACTTTTATGTGTTTTCCCTGGCTTAAAAACATCTTTTGTCAAAAGCACTCACTTGGAAATCTGTGAAAGCATTATGTTACACAGTTTTGAATACCTAGTTGAATGCAGCTTTCATTCACTTCTATGTGTTTTACCTGGCCTGAAAAACAACTTTTTTGAAAGCACTCACATGGAATTCTGCAAAAGCAGTATTTTATACAGTTTTGAAAACTAAGTTGAATACAGCTTTCATTCACTTCTACATGTTTTCCCTGGGCTGAAAAAGTTCTTTTGTCAAAACTGTCACTTGGAATTCTGTGAAAGCAGTATGTTACACGGTTTTGAAAACTAAGTTGAATACAGCTTTCATTCACTTCTATATGTTTAACTGGTCTCAAAAAACAATTTTTTGAAAGCACTCTCTTGGAAGTCAGCTTAAGCAGTATGTTACACAGTTTTGAAACTACGTTGAATACAGCTTTCATTCACTACTATGTGTTTTCCCTGGGAGGAAAAAACAATATTTGTCAAAGCACTCTCTTAGAACTCTGCGAAAGCTGTCTGTTACACAGTTTTGAAACTTAGTTGAGTACAGCCTTCATTCACTTCTATGTGTTTTTCCGTGGGCTGAAAAACAACTACTTGGAAATCTCTGAAATTAGTATTTTACACAGTTTTGAAAACTTCCACTAATACAGCTTTCATTCAGTTCTGTGCACTGTCCCTGCACTGAAAAACAACTTTTGTAGAAGCAGTCACGTAGAAATCTCTGAAAGCAGTATGTTACACAGTTTTGAAGGCTAATTTGAATACAGCTTTCACTCACTTCTATGTATTTTTTCCTGGGATGAAGAACAACTTTTGTCAAAGCATACACTTTGAACTCTGCGTAAGCAGTATGTTACACAGTTTTGACAACCAAGTTGAATACATCTTTCATTAACATTTATGTGTTTTCCCTGAGCTGTAAACAACTTTTTAAAAGCACTCACTTGGAATTCTGCCAAAGTAATATGTTACACAGTTTTGGAAACAAAGTTGAATACAGCTTTCATTCACATCTATGTGTTGTCCCTGGGCTAAAAATCAGCTTTTCTCAAAGCACTCACTTGGAACTCTCCAAAACCACTATGTTACACAATTTTGAAAAGTAAGTTGAATACAGCTTTCATTCACTTCTGTGTATTTTTCCTGGTATGAATAACAACTTTTTTTGAAAGCACTCACTTGGAACTCTGTGAAAGCAGTATGCTACACAGTTTTGAAATCCAAATTGACTACAGATTTCATGCCATTCTAAGTGTTTCCCTGGCCTGAGAAACAACTCTTTTGAAAGCACTCACTTGGCACTTTCCAAAGCAGTATGTTGCACCGTTTTGAAATCTAAGTTGAATACAGCTTTCATTCCATTATATGCATTGTCCCTGGGCTGAAAAACAACATTTCTCAAAGCACTCACTTGGAACTCTGCGAAAGCAGCATGTTACACAGCTTTGAAAAATAAGTTGAATACAACTTTCATTCACTTTTATGTTTTCCCTGCGTTGAAAAAACACTGTTTTGAAAGTACTCACTTGGAACTCTGTGAAAGCAGGTAGTTACACAGTTTTGAAAACTAAGTTGAATACAGCTTTCATTCACTTCTGTGTGCTTTCCCTGGGCTGAAAAATGTGTTTTGTCAAAGCACTGACATGGTACTCTGTGAAAGCATTATGTTACACACTTGTGAAATCTAGGTTGAATACAGCTTTCATTCAATTCTATGTGTTTTCCTTGGCAGGAAAACAACTTTTTGAAAGAACTCACTTGAAACTCTGGGAAAGGAGTATGTTACACAGTTTTGAAAACTATGTTGAATAAAGCTGTCATTCACTTCTTTGTGTTTTCTGTGTTCTGAAAAACAACTTTTTTGAAAGCACCTAATTGGAACTCTGTGGAAGCCGTATGTTACATAGTTTTGAAAACTAAGTTGAAAACAGCTTCCATTCACTTCTGTGTGTTTTCCTTGCGCTGAAAAAGAACTCTTTTGGAAGCACTCACTTGGAATTCTGTGGAAACAGTATATACACAGTTTTGAAAACTCTGTTGAATAAGCTTTCATTCACTTCTGTATGTTTTCCCTGGGGAGAAAGCAACTTTTGTCAAAGCACTGACTTGGAACTCTGTGAAAGCTGTATGCTATACAGTTTTGAAACTAAGTTGAATACAGCTTTCATTCACTTCTATACCTTGTCCCTGGGCTGAAAAACATCTTTTGTGAAAGCACTCACTTGAAACTCCACCAAAGCACTATGTTACAGAGCTCTGAAATCTAAGTTGAATACAGGTTCCTTTCACTTCTATGTGTTTTCCCTGGGCTGAGAACGAACTTTTTGAAAGCACTCACATGGAACCCTGCAAAAGCAGTATGTTACACAGTTTTGAAAAGTATGTTGAGTTCAGCTTTCATAAACATTCATGTGTTTTCCCTTGGGTGTAAAACAACTTTTTGAAAGCACTCATTTGGAACACTGCCAAAGCAGTATATTACACAGTTTTGAAAATTATGTTCACTACAGCATTCATTCACTTCTATGTGTTTTTCCCTGGGATGAAAAACTGTTTTGAATGCCCTCACTTCGCACTCTCTGAAAGCAGTAAGTTATACAGTTTTGAAACTAAGTTGAATACAGCTTTCATTCACTATTATGTGTTGTCCCTGTGCTGTAAAACAACTTTCTCAAAGCACTCACTTGGAATTCTGCAGAAGCAGTATGTTGCACAGTTTTGAACATTAAGTTTAATACAGAATTCATTCACTTCTATGCTTTCCCTGGATGAAAAACACCTTTTTTGAAAGGACTCACTTGGAATTCTGCAGGAGCAGTATGTTACACAGTTTTTAAAATTAAGTTGACTACAAATTTCATTCACTTCTATGTGTTTTTCCTGGCCTAAAAAACAACTTTTTTGAAAGCACTCACTTGGTCACTCTCTGAAAGCAGTATTTTGCACAGTTTTGAAACCTAAGTTGAATACACCTTTCATTCACTTCTATGCATTGTCCCTGGGCTGAAAATCGTCTTTTGTCAAAGCACTCATTGAAAATCTATGAAAGCAGGATGTTGCACAGTTTGAAATCTAAGCTGAGTACAGCTTACATTTACTTCTATGTGTTTCCCTGGGTGAAAACAACTTCTTTGAAAGCACTCACTTGGATTTTGTGAAAGCATTCTGTTACAGAGTTTTGAAAACTTAGCTGAATTCATTTCTCATTCACTTGTATGTGTTTTCCCTTGGCTGAAAAAACATCTTTTGAAAAGGGACTCACTTGGAAATCTGGAGAAGCAGTGGTTACACAGTTATGAAAACTATGTTGAATACAACTTTCATTCACTTCTATGTGTTTCCCTGGGCTGAAAAAACAACTTTCTTCTTAAAGCACTCACTTCGAACTCTGTGAAAGCAGTTTGTTACACAGTTCTGAAACTATGATGAATACAGCTTTCATTCACTTGTAGTGTTTTCTCTGGGCTGAAAAACGACTTGTTGTGAAGCAGTCACTGGAACTCTTTGAAAGCAGTATGTTACACAGTTTGAAGACTGAAGTTGAATATAGCTTTCATTGACTTCCATGTGTTTTCTGAGTGCTGAAAACAACTTTGATCAATGAGCTCACTTGGAAATCTGTGGAAGCAATTATGTTACACAGTTTTGCAAATGAAGTAGTTTGTAGTTTTCTTAAACTTTTATGTATTTTTCTGGGCTGTAAAACAACTTCTTTGAAAGCACTCACTTGGAAATGTGCCAGAGCAGTATGTTACACATTTTTGAAAGCTTGTTGAATACAGCTTTCATTCACTTCTATGTGTTTTCTCTGTCCTGAAAAACAACTTTTTTGAAAGCTCTCTCTGGCACTGTATGAAAGCAGCATGTTACACAGTATTGAAAACAAATTTGAATGCAGCTTTCATTCACTTCCATTTGATTTCCCTGGACTGAAAAATAACTTTTGTCAAAGCACACTCTTGGAACTCTGGGAAAGCACTATGTTACAATGTTTTGAAAACTAAGTTGAATATAGCTTTCTTTAACATTTTGTTTTCCCTGAGCTGTAAAACAACTTTTTTGAAGCACTTACTTGGAAATGTGCCAAGCAGTATGTAATAGAGTTTTGAAACCAAGTTGAATACAGTTTCCATTCACTTCTATGTGTTTTCCCTGGGTTAAAAAACACTTTTGAAAGCACTCATATGGTACTCTTTGAAAGCAGTATGTTACACAGTTTTGAAAATTAAGGTGATTACAGCTTTCATTCACTTCTATGTGTTTTCCCTGGGCTGAAAAATAACTTTTTTTAAAAACAGCCCCTCAGAAATCTGTGAAGGCAGTATGTTACATAGTTCTGAAAACTAAGTTGAATACAGCTTTCATTCACTTCTATGTGTTTCCCTCGGTGAAAAAACACCTTTTCTGAAAGCACTAACTTTGATCTCTGCAAAAGCAGTATGTTACACAGTTTTGAAAACTAAGTTGAATACAGCTTTCATTCACTTCTATGTGTTTTCCCTGGGCTAAAAAAGAACTTATTTGAAAACTCTAACTTTGAACTCTATGAAAGAAGTATGTTACACAGTTTTGAAAACTAAGTTGAATACAGCTTTCATTCACTTCTATGTGTTTTCCACGGGCTGAAAAACAACTTTTCTCAAAGCACACACTTTGAAATCTGTGAAAGCAGTATGTTACACAGTTTGGAAAACTGTGTTGAATACAGCTTTCATTCACTTCTATGTGTTTTCTCTGGGCTGAAAAACAAATTTTGAAAACACTCACTCGGAACTCTGAGACAGCTGTAGGTTACATAGTTTTGAAATCTAAGTTGAATACACCTTTCATTCACTTCTATGTGTTTTCCCTGTGGTGAGAAACAACTATTTTGAGAGCACTCACTTGGATCTCTGCAAAAGCAGTATGTTGCACAGTTTTGAAAACTATGTTGAATACAGTTTTCTATCACTTCTATGTGTTTCCCTGTGGCTTAAAAATATCTTTTGAAAGCACTCACTTGGTACTCTGGGAAAGCAGTTGCTACACAGTTTTGAAATCTGTGTTGAACACAACTTTCATTCCTTCTCTTTGTGTTTTCCCTGGGCTGAAAAACAACTTTTTTGAATGCACTCACTTGGAACTCTGTGAAAGCAGTATGTTACATAGTTTTGAAGACTAAGTTGAATACAGCTTTCATTCACTTCTACATCTTGTTCCTGGGCTGAAAAACAACTTCTGTCAAAGCACTCACTTGGAACTCTGCAAAAGCCGTATGTTACACAGTTTTGAAGACTAAGTGGAGTATAGCTTTCATTCAATTCTATGTGTTTTCCAAGGACTGAAAACAACTTTTGTCAATGAACTCATGTGGAAGTCTGCGAAAGCATTATGTTACACAGTTTTTAAAACCAAGTTCGATGCAGCTTTCATTGGCATTTATGTGCTTTCCCTGAGCTGAAAATCAACTTTTTTAAAAGCAGTCACTTGGAACTCTGCGAAAGCAGTATGTTACACAGTTTTGAAAAATAAGTTGAATACAGCTTTCATTCACTTCTATGTGTATTCCCTGGGCTGAAAAACAACTTTTTTGAAAGCACTCACTTGGAACTCTGTGAAAGCAGTATGTTACACTGTTTTGAAAACTAAGTTGAATACAGCTTTCTTTCACTTCTCTGTGTTTTCCCTGGGATGAAGAAAACTTTTGTCAAAGCACTCACTTGGAACTCTATGAATGCAGTATGCTACACAGTTTTGAAAACAAAGTTGAATACTGCTTTCGTTCCCTTCTATGTGTTTTCCCTTGGCTGAAAAACATCTTTTGTCATAGCACTCACTTTGAACTCTGTGAAAGCGTTATGTTACATGGTTTTGAAATCTAAGTTGAATACAGCTTTCATTCACTTCTATGTGTTTTCCCTTGTCTGAAAAACAAGTTTTTGAAAGCACTCACTTGAAATTCTGCAAAAGCAGTATGTTACAGAGTTTTGAAAACTCTGTTGAGTACAGCCTTCATTCACTTCTATGTGTTTTCCCTCGGTGAAAAACAATTTTATTAAAAGCACTCAATTGAAACTCTGGAAAAGCAGTATGTTACACAGCTTTGAAAACTAAGTGGAAGACAGCTTTCATTCACTTCTGTGTGTTTTCCCTGGGTTGAAAAACAACTCTTTTGAAAGCAGTCACTTGGAATTCTGCAAAAGCAGTATGTTACACAGGTTTGAAATCTAAGTGGAATACAGCTTTCATTCACATCTCAGTGTTTTCCCTGAGCTGAGAAACAACTTTTTTGAAAAAACTCACTTGGAAATCTGCAGAAGCATTAGGTTACACAGTTTTGAAAACTAAGTTGAATACAGTTTTCATTCACTTCAATGTGTTTTCCCCTGTCTTAAAACAACGTTTGAAAGGACTCACTTGGAACTCTGGGAAAGCAGTATGTTACACAGATTTGAAGACTAAGTGGAATATAGCTTTCATTCAATTCTATGTGTTTTCTGAGGGCTGAAAACAACTTTTGTCTATGAACTCTCTTGGCAATCTCCGAAAGCAGTATGTTACACAGTTTTGAAAGCTAAGTTGAATACAGTTTTCACTCACTTCTATGTGTTTTTTCCTGGGATGAAGAACAACTTTTCTCAAAGCATACACTTTGAGCACTGCGTAAGAAGTATGTTACACAATTTTGAAGTCTTAGTTGTATACAGCTTTCACTGACTTCTATGTGTTTTCCCTGTGCCGAAAATCAACTGTTTTTGAAAGCACTAACTTGGAACCCTTCGTAAGCAGTATGTTACACAGTTCTGAAAACTAAGTTGAATACAGCTTTCATTCACTTCTGCATGTTTCCCTGGGCTGGAAAACAACTTTTTTGAAGACACTCACTTGGCCCTCTCCGAAAGCAGTATGTTACACTGTTTTGGAAACAAAGTTGAATACAGCTTTCATTCACTTCTCTATCTTTTCCCTGGGCTGAAAATCAACTTTTTTCAAAGCACTCACTTGGAACTCTCCAAAAGCAGTATGTTACACAGTTTTGAAAACTATGTTGAATACAGCTTTCATTCACTTCTATGTGTTTTCCCTGGGCTGAAAAACAACTTTTCTGAAAGCACTCACTTGGATCTCTGTGAAAGCAGTATGTTACACAGTTTTGAAAACTAAGTTGAATACAGCTTTCATTCACTTCTATGTGTTTTCCCTGGGCTGAAAAACAACTTTTGTCAAAGCACTCACTTGGAACTCTGCAAAAGCAGTATGTTACACAGTTTTGAAAACTAAGTTGAATACACCTTTCTTTCACTTCTATGTGTTTTCCCTGGGCTGAAAAACAACTTTTTTGAAAGCACTCACTTGGAAATCTGTGGAAGCAGTATGCTACAGAGTTTTGAAAACTAAGTTGAATACAGATTTTGTTCACTTCTATGTGTTTTTCCTGGCCTGGAAAACAACTTTTTTCAAAGCACTACTTCACAGTCTCCAGAAACAGTATGTTACAGTTTTGAAACCTAAGAGGAATACAGATTTCATTCATTATATTTGTCGTCCCTGGGCTGAAAAACATCTTTTGTCGAAGCACTCACTTGAAACTCCATAAAATCATGTTACACAGTTTTCAAATCTAAATTGAGTACAGCTTTCATTCACTTCTATGTTTTCCCTTGTCTGAAAAACAGCATTTTGAAAGCATTCACTTCCTTTCTGTGAAAGCAGTATGTTACAAAGTTTTGAAAACTATGTTGAATAAACTTTCTTTCAATTTCTATGTGTTTCTCCTAAACAAAATAATGAATGAAAAAGGTGACATAACTGCAGATCCTGAAGAAATTAAAAAAATTATAAGAGGATACTATGAACAACTCTATGGCAACAAACTGGATAATGTAGAGGAAATGGACAATTTCCTGGAAACATATGAACAACCTAGACTGACCAGAGAAGAAATAGAAGACCTCAACCAACCCATCACAAGCAAAGAGATCCAATCAGTCATCAAAAATCTTCCCACAAATAAATGCCCAGGGCCAGATGGCTTCACAGGGGAATTCTACCAAACTTTCCAGAAAGAACTGACACCAATCTTACTCAAACTCTTTCAAAACATTGAAGAAAATGGAACACTACCTAACTCATTTTATGAAGCTGACATCAATCTAATACCAAAACCAGGCAAAGATGCTACAAAAAAGGAAAACTACCGGCCAATCTCCCTAATGAATATAGATGCAAAAATCCTCAACAAAATACTTGCAAATCGAATCCAAAGACACATTAAAAAAATCATACACCATGACCAATTGGGGTTCATTCCAGGCATGCAAGGATGGTTCAACATAAGAAAATGAATCAATGTATTACAACACATTAAAAATTCAAAAGGGAAAAAACAAATGATCATCTCAATAGATGCTGAAAAAGCATTTGACAAAATCCAACATCCGTTTTTGATAAAAACACTTCAAAAGGTAGGAATTGAAGGAAACTTCCTCAACATGATAAAGAGCATATATGAAAAACCCACAGCCAGCATAGTACTCAATTGTGAGAGACTGAAAGCCTTCCCTCTAAGATCAGGAACAAGACATGGATGCCCGCTGTCACCACTGTTATTCAACATTGTGCTGGAAGTGCTAGCCAGGGCAATTCGGCAAGACAAAGAAATAAAAGGCATCCAAATTGGAAAAGAAGAAGTAAAACTGTCATTGTTTGCAGATGATATGATCTTATATCTGGAAAACCCTGAGAAATCGACGATACAGCTACTAGAGCTAATAAACAAATTTAGCAAAGTAGCGGGATACAAGATTAATGCACATAAGTCAGTAATGTTTCTATATGCTAGAAATGAACAAACTGAAGAGACACTCAAGAAAAAGATACCATTTTCAATAGCAACTAAAAAAATCAAGTACCTAGGAATAAACTTAACCAAAGATGTAAAAGACCTATACAAAGAAAACTACATAACTCTACTAAAAGAAATAGAAGGGGACCTTAAAAGATGGAAAAATATTCCATGTTCATGGATAGGAAGGCTAAATGTCATTAAGATGTCAATTCTACCCAAACTCATCTACAGATTCAATGCAATCCCAATCAAACTTCCAACAACCTACTTTGCAGACTTGGAAAAGCTAGTTATCAAATTTATTTGGAAAGGGAAGATGCCTCAAATTGCTAAAGACACTCTAAAAAAGAAAAACGAAGTGGGAGGACTCACACTCCCTGACTTTGAAGCTTATTATAAAGCCACAGTTGTCAAAACAGCATGGTACTGGCACAAAGATAGACATATAGATCAATGGAATCGAATTGAGAATTCAGAGATAGACCCTCAGATCTATGGCCGACTGATCTTTGATAAGGCCCCCAAAGTCACTGAACTGAGTCATAATGGTCTGTTCAACAAATGGGGCTGGGAGAGTTGGATATCCATATCCAAAAGAATGAAAGAGGACCCCTACCTCACACCCTACACAAAAATTATCTCAAAATGGATGAAAGATCTCAATATAAAAGAAAGTACCAGAAAACTCCTAGAAGATAATGTAGGGAAACATCTTCAAGACCTTGTATTAGGCGGCCACTTCCTAGACTTTACACCCAAAGCACAAGCAACAAAAGAGAAAATAGATAAATGGGAACTCCTCTAGCTTAGAAGTTTCTGCACCTCAAAGGAATTTCTCAAAAAGGTAAAGAGGCAGCCAACTCAATGGGAAAAAATTTTTGGAAACCACGTATCTGACAAAAGACTGATATCTTGCATATATAAAGAAATCCTACAACTCAATGACAATAGTACAGACAGCCCAATTAGAAAATGGGCAAAGGATATGAAAAGACAGTTCTCTGAAGAGGAAATACAAATGGCCAAGAAACACATGAAAAAATGTTCAGCTTCACTAGCTATTAGAGAGATGCAAATTAAGACCACAATGAGATACCATCTAACACCTATTAGAGTGGCTGCCATTAAAGAAACAGGAAACTACAAATGCTGGAGGGGATGTGGAGGAATTGGAACTCTTATTCATTGTTGGTGGGACTGTATAATGGTTCAGCAACTCTGGAAGTCAGTCTGGCAGTTCCTTAGAAAACTAAAAATAGAGTTACCATTCGATCCATCGATTGCACTTCTCGGTATATACCCGGAAGATCGGAAAGCAGTGACACAAACAGATATCTGTACACCAATGTTCATAGCAGCATTATTCACAATTGCCAAGAGATGGAAACAACCCAAATGTCCTTCAACAGATGAGTGGATAAATAAAATGTGGTATATACACACGATGGAATACTACACGGCAGTAAGAAGGAACGACCTCGTGAAACACATGACAACATGGATGAACCTTGAAGACATAATGCTGAGCGAAATAAGCCAGGATACGGAAAGAGAAATATTATATGCTACCACTAATGTGAACTTTGAAAAATGTAAAACGAATGGTTTATAATGTTGAATGTAGGGGAACTAGCAATAGAAAGCAATTAAGGAAGGGGGAACAGTAATCCAAGAAGAACAGATATGCTATTTAACGTTCTGGGGATGCCCAGGAATGACTATGGTCTGTTAATTTCTGATGGATATAGTAGGAGCAAGTTCACAGAAATGTTGCTATATTATGTAACTTTCTTGGGGTAAAGTAGGAACAGGTTCCAAGTAAAGCAGTTATCTTAGGTTAGTTGTCTTTTTCTTACTCCCTTGTTACTGTCTCTTTGAAATGTTCTTTTATTGTATGTTTTTCTTTTTTTTCTTTTAATTTTTTTTTCCATACAGTTGATTTAAAAAGGAAAAAAAGGTTAAAAAAAAAAAAAGGAAATAATAAGGAATAAAATATGTAGTGCCCCCTTGAGGAGCCTGTGGAGAATACAGGGGTATTGGCCTACCCCACCTCAATGGTTGCTAACATGACCACAGACATAGGGAACTGGTGGTTTGATGGGTTGAGCCCTCTACTGTAGGTTTTACTCTTGGGAAGATGGTTGCTGCAAAGGAGAGGCTAGGCCTCCCTATAATTGTGCCTCAGAGCCTCCTCCCGAATGCCTCTTTGTTGCTCAGATGTGGCCCTCTCTTTCTAGCTAAGCCAGCTTGAAAGGTGAAATCACTGCCCTCCCCCCTACGTGGGATCAGACACCCAGGGGAGCGAATCTCCCTGGCAACGTGGAATATGACTCCCAGGGAGGAATGTAGACCTAGCATCGTGGGACGGAGAACATCTTCTTGACCAAAAGGGGGATGTGAAAGGAAA
Organism: Choloepus didactylus; assembly: GCF_015220235.1. NCBI lineage: Eukaryota > Metazoa > Chordata > Mammalia > Pilosa > Megalonychidae > Choloepus > Choloepus didactylus. The sequence continues at coordinate 1,784,395 of NW_023637607.1, forward strand.
TGAAATAAGCTTCAGTGGCAGAGAGATTCCAAAAGGAGCCGAGAGGTCACTCTGGTGGGCACTCTTATGCACAATTTAGACAACCCTCTTTAGGTTCTAAAGAATTGGGGTAGCTGGTGGATACCTGAAACTATCAAACTACAACCCAGAATCCATGAATCTCGAAGACAATTGTATAAAAAGGTAGCTTATGAGGGGTGACAATGGGATTGGGAAAGCCATAAGGACCACACTCCACTTTGTCTAGTTTATGGATGGATGAGTAGAAAAATAGGAGAAGGAAACAAACAAACAAACATACAAAGGTACCCAGTGTTCTTTTTTAGTTCAATTGCTCTTTTTCACTTTTAATTATTATTCTTATTTTTGTGTGTGTGCTAATGAAGGTGTCAGGGATTGATTTAGGTGATGAATGTACAACTATGTAATGGTACTGTGAACAATCAAATGTACAATTTGTTTTGTATGACTGCGTGGTATGTGAATATATCTCAATAAATTGAAGATAAAAAAAAAAAAAAAAGAGAGAGATACTTAGAGAGAAAACACCCAGAGACATTTTGGAGAAAGCCATTTTGAAACTGGAACCCAGGAGAGAAGGACCAGCATATGTCACCATGTGACAGGATTCCCAGATGCCATCGGCCTTTTTTCAGTGAAGGTATCCTCTTGTCAATGCCTTAGTTTGCACACTTTTATGAACTTAGAACTGAAAATTTGTGAACTAATAAAACCCCATTGTAAAAGCCAAACTAAAAAAAAAAAAAAATTGCATTATAAATATATTTGTGTGTTATATATGCACTATATTTTGAAATTGTTTTAGAATACACCTGGTCACACTAAAGGCAAGTTTCATTATTTTGAAAAAGCTGCGGTCGTACTTCATACTTAAAAGCACACATATTTAATACATGTTTCATAGTTATTTACTTATTAATTTATAATGATTTCACTGTAAACAAAGAAGAGGAGGGACAAGAAAAACTGATGTGATAGACCCAGTTTCCTAAGTGATCTGGAAACTGACCTAAACTCTCAGCTCTTGGTCAGAAGGGAAAATGAGGTATAACCTGAGATGGTAACTGTTGTTTCCCACAAAGCCTCTTCAATTTCAGGCCTAGTTTAGTCTTCAATTCAATTTTTCTCAGCCTGTTGCTATGTGGTTGGGAAGAACTCTCAGGGGAGTAAAATTTGAGGAAAACCCTTAAAGAAATAAGTGGTGAGCTCTTCAAACATCTAAGGTAAGAGTGCTCCAGGCAGAGGAATGAACAGGGACTTCGAGGTGGGAATGGATCAATATATTTGAGAAAGAATGAAAAGCACGAAGTAGCTAGGGCAGAGTGGACAGATTGGAAATGAGTAGGATATGATGCTTGAGAGATAGTTGGGTCAGAATCATAAAGGGTCTTGAAAATCAGTGTTGATCAAAACTGTGGATCAAACCCATTGGTGGATTATAAAGCCAACTTAGTGGGTCACAATCAACGTTTTTAAATGAAATAGAGTAGAAAAGGACGAAATAGGACAGGATAGAATAGACCAGAAAAGAAGAACAAAGAAAAGGAAAAAGGAAATTAAAAGAAGAGAAAAATGTTCAGATTACTTTGCACAGACTAAGGTTCATTTTGTGAAGTATTTATTGCTGTTATATATATACATAATATTCACACATACATATAGGATCATAATGTAAATGCATTTCTAAGCCTGGATCATAGTAAAAATGTTACAAAGCCATTGATTTAGACCAAGATAATAAATTTTGATATTATTTTGGGAACAGACCTAAATTTTCACCTTTTTGGCAGAAAATGAGAGACCAAGAACTAAGGTAGTAGTTTATAGTGTCTACAAAATCTTCTCAATTTTTAGGCATAGTTCTTTCTTCGAAGACTGGATTTTAGATCAGAATTTGCTTGGCAGTTGCTGTTTATAAAATTCTCTGGGAAAGTAATTTGTGTTCTTAGCAGGGGAGTGATATGATCTGACTTAAGTTTCTAAGGATTACTCAGGCTGCTGAATGGAAAATTAAGTGCCAAAGTGCAAGAACAGAAGCTTAGAAACCTGTTACAATGCTTTTTAAGTGTAGGTAGGAGATGACGTGTCTTGGATCAGGGTGGTAGAAATGAAGATGCTGAGAAAACTGTTGGATCCTGGATTTAATTAGAAGGCAGAGACTCTGGAATTTGTTGGTGGAATAGAAGTGGAGTGGGAAGGAAACAGGAATCAAGGATTACAATGGGCATTCACCTAACATTTACTGAGAGACACCTCAGCAGAGGGAAGGTGGGGAAGAAAATTAACATTTCTCTTTTGGACATCGTGTTAGTTTCCTATGGCTGCTGTAACAATTTACCACAAATTTAGTGGCTTAAAACACAAATTTATTTTCTCATATTTCTTGGTTAGCAGGACTGTGTTCTTTTAGGAGACTGTAGGGGAGAGTATGTTTCCTTCTCTTTTCCAACGTGTAGAGGCCACCATCATTCCTTGGCACATGGCTCCACATCACTCTGACTTCTGCTTCTGTCATCTCATCTTCTCTCTCATTCTGCTTCTGCATCCACATCATCTGCTCTGATTCTGACTCTCCTGCTTCCTTCTTTTAAGGCTCTTGTGATCACACTGGATCCATGTGAATAAATCTAGGACAGTCTCCTCATCTCAAGATCCCTAACTTAATCACATCTGCAAAGTCCCTTTTCCGTGGAAGGTAACATATTTCCATGGATTCCAGGAATGAGCAGGGTACACATCATGGGAGGCTGTATTCACCTCACCACAAGCATGTTAATTTTGTGTTGCCCATTAAATATCCTAGTGGAGAACAGAAGTGGGCAGTTGTTATATAAAATCTGGAGTTTAAGGGGAGAGTAGGAACTAGAGTTCTACATTTAGGAGCCTCAGTGTAAATGGTATTCACCCAAAGGATCTGAATGAGATCAACTTAGGGCATGAACATGGATAGAGAACTTAAGGGTTTGAGGACTGAGTCTTGAACAATGGCAACATTTTAGAAGTCTTGGAGAGAAGATACACCTAGAAAACACGGCCAAGAATGCACAGTCATTGAGATAGGACAAAGGAAGTTGGAGGTGCATTTCCATTTGGATCTGAATGCCTGATGTCCTGAAAATTCCCTGAAAATAATAATGCTGAGGAAGCATGGACTTAACTCAGGAAGAGCTGGAAAATTGTACATTGTCCCTTCTCAGCTCTTTCCTATTCCATTCTTAATGTGTACATCATCATCTCCATTTAGAATAAATGAACTAACTATTTATGTTGAGCACCAGTATGTGGCAGGCTCAGAACCTAGCTACCTCTTCTCTCATAATGTACTACTTTGAGGGTATTGTTACCACCATTTTTACAGAAGTGACACTGAAACTCAGAAAGGTTGAATGACTTGCCCAAGGCCGGATGGCCAGAAAAATCAAATGTACATTTGTATTACTCAAAGTCTTGCCCTGCCTTCACTGCCCAAGCTTCTTCCCTTTCCCTTGTCTAATTGAGCTTGCTTTTTGATCTACATCTCTTAGGGATAACTTCTAAGTCATCGATCTGAGAGTCCATGACAATCCAAGTCATCTTACCTTTTGGCTTCTGCAGTGTTATGGGAGATATTATATAGAGAGTAAAAATTATTTATATAGTGCAGAAGCTGGCAAACTTTTCCTTTATGGGCCAGAAAGTAAATATTTTAGGCTCAGCTGGCCATACGCAACTCAGCTATCTTAGTACAAAAACAGCCATAGATAATGCATAAAAATGTGTGGCTGTGTTTCCAATAAAACTTTATTTACAAAAACAAGCACTGGATCAGATTTGGCCCCCAGGTGTAGTTTGTTGACTCCTACTTTAGTGTCACATCAACATGCTTGATTCCATCATCGTCACTGCAAAGGCTAGAAACCTAACCATAAAGGTGAGAAAAAGCAAACATGCAGAAGTTAAGTGATTTAAGGTCTCATAACTAATTGGTGCACATGGGGACTCAAACTCCTGAATCAGCAGAACATTGATGATCCCATCCACAGAAGACTTACTTAAGCAGAACCTCTGAAAGTCAAGCAATGACTTTCTTATCTCCACGTCTTTCTCATAATGTTCTTTTCTCCTGGCATTCTCTCCTTTGCTCCCAGTTCACTCTCAAAATGTTATTCACCCTTTAAAACCAACTCAAATCCTGTTCCCACTGTCTCTCCTTTGAATTTTCACAAGAAATATTGCGTGCCTCCAGTGAGCACTTGAATTTTTTACGTCTTGGATCATAATTAATATTGGTTGTTTATACAAAGCTTTACAGATGTAAAGCTATTCAATAGGCATACATTATCTTCCTTGGTGGCCAAAATTAACCTGTAAGATTGGTATCCTTAAGATCTTTGTTGTGCAGAAGAGCAAAAAACGTTTCAGAGACCAGTACAATTAGTAACTGAGGGGCAGAAGCTGAACATCGGTCTTATGTTCAAAACTGGAGTCATCTCCTCTGCACTCCAGCCTTAGATGCATACCTGTCTCTCTCATCTACACTGAATTATCATCAACCTGAAGACAGAGAGTGCGTCTAATTCATCTCTGTCTTCTCTTCTCTCCTCTTCACTCTCTGGAGTGGATGCTACTGGGGCTCCACCCTAGACCCCTGAATCATTGCCCTTTTGCCTCCAGGGAACCCCTGTGACTGTTTCTTCCAACACTTAACCTTAAGGTACTGCATCAGCTTTATCCTTAAGTGTAGAAGGCCAGGGTGTGCTAAGTGTTTTAGGTGCTCTGGTGCTAGTCCTTAGCTAATGGCTGAATGACAGGCAGCCTCTAGGATTGGGACAATTCTGATGCCTAATTTACACTCCAGAGCTTCCCTGTGGGATCAGGCTGAATCTCCTTGCCCTGGGACTGTGCCAGAGATGCACACTTGCTTGGTCCTTCCTTGTCCTGTTGGGAACTCTCACTGTTTTTTTCTGGGAGCATTTCTTTATTAAATCATTTATACATGAATCTGCTCTTCAAAGACTGACCTTTCCAACCCATAGACCTAAAACCTCTTCCCCACCTAAAACACCTTTGCCACCTCCAGATTCTTCTACAATGTTGTTCAAAACAAAATCAATAAATGCTCATTGGATGAAAGTTGGCTGTGGACCAAGCTTGCAGCAGATAATCAATATAATGATGTATACTATCATTTTTTGTGTAATGAACATTACTAAGAGGCTGTCTTCCACTTATTATTAAGCCACTGCATTCATAAAAATAAGCATGGCTTCTCTTTCATCCAGTTACATGAGGGAGATTCTATATTTAGCCTAAGGGTATTGTCACTTCAAATTTATTTCTCCCTTTAATATAATTTGTGAAATATGTTAGTTTTTCTCTGAGCTACCAAAACTGATTAGCACATTTAATTAATGTATGATTTTTATAGATAACATGTAAAATACCTCATACAATATTTAAACTCTAAGTAGCAATCTCCTGTTGCTCTTCAAGAAGTAGAACACACCACTTTTCAAGAAAAAAAAAGGATTTGTTTGGCTATCAATTTTAAAAAGACAGACTTTTGATTGTAGGATTAATTTAAAGTCAAGTAATCTAGATAGATGAAACAAAACCCATAATAATGAAAAGGGAACACTTTAGCTTAATTATTTACCTTTTGCAGGAAGCCTCATTTCCTGTTGAATAAAACATGCAGTCATGCACACATGAAGGCACATATGCACAAATACAAACACAGTGTGTGTTACAGTGTATGTTTCTCAGTGAGAAATGCTTTTGTATAAATGTCTGCAAAGCAGTGCTTCCCACACCCTTTTCCAGCCTCCACACCTGTTGAAAGCTGACTCTCTTCCAGATCCCCAACCTTTGAATGTGGTATATTTAGCTTTTAACCATGCATGTTTTCAACTTGTCTTATTCTTTACACTAGCCTGCAGACTTAAGACAGTCTGAAAAATATTTGTATCCCTTATCACATTTTTCAAAGCCCTTTGCACATTGGAATCACTCATGATACTTTAACATTAATAACATTTTTTCTTATTATAAAAATGATACATGCTTATGGAGGAAGGAAGGAAGGAAGGAGGGAGGGAGGGAAGGAAGGAAACAAGGAACTACAAAAAACGTTTAGCAGACTATCATAAAACTACCCAAGAGCTAACCACCCAGAGATAACTACTGTTGATATTTAGGATATTTCTTTTCCACTTTCTATATATATTTAATATTATATACACAAACACATTGAACATTTGGGGGAGTTATATTTTAAAGCTCTATCTTATTGTAAAAAGAGTTTGCTAACTGACTTTCTCACTTAATATATCATTAGACTTTTCATTGCTTTATTCTACATAGTCATCACTTTTATATGTTATTCAATATTCCATCACATTGCTAGATCATAAATTTATTTAATCTTCCCCATATTATTGGACTTTAGATTGTTTTAATATTTTACCTCTTATAACTGTTTAAAATAATGCTGTAATAAACACCTTTGTATAAGAATACACTCCTAGATGTAAAGTGAAGCGAATATAACTATAGAAAAATATTGGTTTTTGAAAGTTTGGATCAATTTATTTTCCCATGAATCATGAAAGGAAATCATTACACAATCCCCTGAACAACCATGGGCATTTCATTAAAAAAAAAAACAGAGCAGAACTTTAATTTCACAGATGAAAAATGCTATCTCATTATTTCTTTTAATTACATTTTAGTAAATTAGTAGAGATTAATTCTCACCTTTTTCTACTGGCAATTTAGAATTTTTCTTAATGATTTGTATGTTTCAATGTGCTGAGAATATATATACATAGTTTTAATTTTGTATTAAGTTTATTATACTTAAAAACAATGTGTTTATTACATATATACCTTTAAAACATACACACATGAACACACACACAAGGAAAGTATATGCCATTATTCCAAACCTCAGCTTTAAGAAAATAGAAGGTTACAAAACCTTGAGACTACTTGCATGTTTCTTACTTATCACTAGTACCTCCTCACCACCCCCAAAAGTAATTACGAACGTGAAATTTGTATAAATTATTCCTTTGATTTTATAGCTGAAAATATCTGCATACTAAGCATTATGTTGTTTACTGTTGCCAACTTTTGCACTTTATATGCACAAGACAAAACTGTGTATATTGTACATTTATTATTCACATTTCTGTTTTACACAACTTTTTTTTTTAAATTTTGATCCATGCTAATGCATGAAACTGTAGTTTACTCACTTCCATTGGTTTATATATTTTATTATTAAACATTTGGGAAATTTATGTTATGTTTTATGAACGATGCCTCCATGGGTGTCCCTGTGATTTTTCCTCAGGGTATTTCTAGGGATATGACTAGAAGTGGAGCTTTTAGTTATTCGGTGATACCATATTGCTTTCCAAGCAGATTGTACAAGTATATATCCCTGTCAGCAATGTAGAAGATTTCAGTTGCTCCACATCTCTACTACATGGTCCTGTCCAACTATTCAAATTTTGCCAACATAATGGATTTGAGATGGTATTTTATTGTTATTTCAATTTGTGTATGTTGGTTATTCATGATTCCTCTGCTGTGAACCGTGTTCCTATCCTTTGAATATTTTTCTATTGTATACTTCTTTGTATTGATTCATATAAGATCTTTATATATTCTGAATAACAATAATTTGTTACATATTTTGCAGTTAACTTTTTCTAGTTTATGGCTTATCTTTTTACTTTCTCTATGTTTCTTTTTTGTTGTTCTTTATGTGCCGTATCTGAACAGAAAAATCTTAATTGTAATATAGTTGAGTAGCTGAGTCTCTTCTTTGTTGTTATGGTTGGTTTGGTTGTGGTTTAAGGAATCTTTTTTATCCCAAAGTCATAAATATATCCTCCTATATCATCTTCTGAAAATTTTATAGTTTTGACCTTTACATTTAAGTCTTTAATCTATGCAGGATTTATTTTTATGTATGGTTTGAGAAAGAGACATATTTTTAAAACATCCATGTGGATGGCCATTTGCTGCAACACAATTTCCTGGGTAGCTTGTCCTTTCCTCACTGAGACCAATTCCACTTCTATCATATTTTAGATTTCCAGATATATATGTTTCTGCTGTTGGGCTCTGTATTCTGCTCTTATCTGTCTCTCTCTCTGCCAGTACCACATGATCTACCTTTTTAGCTTTATGAGTCTTGCTGTCTGGTAGGACAAATTGCATTTTCTTGACTTGGCCTTTATTGCTCTCCCATATAAATTTGGAAATCATCTTTTTAAGTTTTGCAATAAAAAAAAACAACCATCCAAAACAAACAAACAAACAAACAAACAAACCAAAATCCCTAATCCTAAACCAAATATAAAACCCTGTAGGTATTATACTTGAAGTTGCTTGAATCTTCAGATCAATTTTGGAAAACTGACACATTACAATAACTCTTCCTATCCACAAATACTGTTTTTCTCTCCATTTGTTTATGTTGTCTTTAAAGTCTTTAAATATATTTCATGTTTTCTACATAAAGGCCTTCCACACCTCTCAGTTAGATTTATTCCCTAGGTAGCTGTATTAGTTGGGTTCTCTAGGGAAACAGAACCAACAAGAGATATTGACAAATATAAGATTTTATAAAGTGTATCACACAACTGTGAGAATGCACAAGTCCAAATTCCATAGGGCAGGCAGCGAACTGGCAATTCTGATGAAGGTGTTCGATGAACTCCTCAGGAAATGCTTTGCTGGCTAATCAAAGAAGAAGTGAAGTTCCTCTCTCTTTCTCCCTTAAAAGTCTTCAATTGATTGGATTAAAACCAGTCCAGCTGATTGAATTCTTTCATTGTGGAAGTGCCCTTTGTTGATATAATCAGTCACAGCTGCAGTCAATTGACTGATGATTGACTAAACCAGCCTTCTGGTTTATTAACCAGCAACAAATATCCTTCCAGTAATGGTTAGGACAGTGTTTGCTTGACCAGATATCTGGAAACCATCGCTTGGCCAAGCTGACATTGAACCCAACCATCACAATAGCTTATGTTTTTTGTTGCTGCTATAAATTTTATGGATTGTTTAAAATGTCCTTTTCTGTTTTTTACATATGTCTATTGATCTTATACCTGGAAGACTTATGAAACTTTCTTATTGAATGTCTTATGTAGGCTATTTTGAGGCTTCATATTTAATCATACTAATACTTTGAATTTTTCAGAATTGCTTTAAATTTAATTTTTGTTTATGATTGTTTCAAACATATATGTGGGTTTGAGGTCAGTTATCCCAACCTAATGCTTTTCCCTCTACCCTCATTTCTATTTGGTTCTTTATAATATCCCCCTGGTCAATTTTTATGATCTCTTCTCTCTTAGCTATACTGTCAGCTGCCTCTTTTATTTCTTTAAAAATGTTAACATACTTAGATTCTATTTTGATGATCCAGTATCTGCCACATTTGTGGGTCTGATTCTGTAGGATGTTTTTTAGCTGAATTTTTTTAAATCATCATGGTTTGTCTCCTCATTTTTTATGCTTTTTTATTTTGAGATTATGTTCCTTGGGGGCTTTATCTGTAGAATAATTTAAAAACTGAATTTAAAGGGTGTTGCACTAGAAATGAGTTAAATTTGCTTTGTCAGATGCTTGAAGACCACTTTAAAATGTATTTTTGATTTTGATTTTTAAGGCCACAAAGATTGAGAGAATTGTAGCCACAGACATACAGGAGCACAAGCTTATAGTTAGGAATTCTCAGGAAACGTGTCCTCCTCCACCCTCATCCAGAGCTAAGAATGTAATTGGCAAGATTACTTCTGTGGGTAGTAGCTACTGCTGGGATTTTTCCCTAGTTCATTCCTTGAAGGTGTTGGAGATTGAGTCATGTCCCCCACAAAAGACGTGCTCAAGACCTAACCTCTAGTCCTGTGGATGAGAACCCATTAGTAAGTAGGACTTTTGTAGGTGCTATTATTAATTATGTGTTGGACTCATTTGTGAATAGAATCTTCAGACAGCCTGTTTAGATGAAGCCAAATGGAATCAGGGTGGGCCTTAAACCATATGATTGACATCTTGTAAGCAAAGGAAATTGGACATGGAAGTAGAACACAGGGGAAGCCAGAGAGAATGGTCACCCTGTGATGGAGGCCTGCCATCACCAGAAGGCTACAGACTTTGGAGAAAGCATGGCCATGATATTAGGCTTGTAGCCTCCAAAATCAATAAATTCCTATTGTTTAAGCCAAACAGTGCATGGCATTTGTCATAGCAGCCCTGGGATACTAGCACAGAAGGTATCACTCTTCAGGGTGGGCTAGATTTAGAGTTGTTTGTGTCCCAAACCTCCACGCTCCTCAGGCCATAGACTTTTATCCCCTGTTCTAGATAATCTTTTAAAACCCAGTCTTTAGGCCACCAGGGATTGGGAGATTCCTTAGAAACTAGCTTACCATATGGAATTATCCTTTTTCATCATTTCTGACCTCCGGTTTTTACTTGATTTTATTACCAGCATAGCCTTGAGAGTCATTTTAAAAATTTTATTTTTGTATCTTTTTATTGAAGAATAACTCACATACATACAAAAATAAACAAATTGTAAGTATTCAGATTGATGCATGTGTCGGTTTGGATGTATTATGTTCCCCAAAATGCCATATTCTTTAATGTAATCTTGTGGGGGCAGATGTATTAGTGTTGATTAGGTTGGAATCCTTTGATTGACTGTTTCCATGGAGATGTGACTCAGTCAACTGTGGGTGAAATGTTTTATTATTTCCTTGGAAATATGAACCCTGCCCATTAAGGGTGGGTCTTGATTTAATCACTAGAGCCCTGTATAAGAGCTCACAAACAGAAGGACCTCAGCTGCAGCCAAGAGAGACATTTTGGAGACGGCCATTGAAACCAGACTTTTGCTGACACTTTGCTCTGGAGAAGCTAAGAAGAGACAAAATGCCCCCAAGAGCAACGTTTTGAAGAATGCACAAGGAGCTAAGAGAGGAGCTGGAACACAACCCAGATTCAGCAGAGGCCAGCCATGTGCCTTCCCAGCTAACAGTGGTTTTCTGGCCTTCCTTCACTGGAGGTATACTTCTGCTGATGCCTTAACTGGACACTTTCATGGCCTTCAGACTGTAAATTTGTAATCAAATAACCCCCTTTATAAAAGCCAATCCATTTCTGGTATTTTGCATTACAGCAGACTTAGCAAACTGGAATAATGTATTTTACAAATTGAATACATCCTTGAAGGCCCCAGATCAAGAAGAAGCAGACTGTTACTCTCCAGAAACCCCTTTGTGCTCTCTTTGAGGCATCATAGGACATGACACAGTAGTGAGAGAACATGACTGCAGCTGTCCACAACAATATAGGTGTTCTCACAAACCTGATGTTGAGCAAGAGATGCCAGATATAAGAGAGTGAACACTACATCCTTCCATTTCTACAATGGCCCAAACTAGACAGGCTCAAAGTCATCTCTAAATCTTTGATGACTATTTTTGATAATCTGTCCTAGAAGCAGAATCTCTGCACAGGTAGTCTGCTATTTGCTGGAAGTGAACACTTGGTATTTTATTTTCAGATGGAAAATTTTAAATTTCGCATAGCAAAAAATATCTATTGATTTTGATCCCTCTGTTATTTACCCCATTTTCTTTTGAGCAAGATCAAATGTCTGTGTCACTATAAGATCTTTTATGTTTATTATAAATACTTTCTGAGGTTCATTTTGGTTTAGGTCACGCACTGACACTTTCAGTTAATCGATTGTTTCAGAATGGTTTATTTAAGATTTTAAGTGGAATTTCTTGGTTATATCATCCTCTGCTTTATTGTTTGTTTAAGCATCAATACATTTCTCTGGCTATTCTTGCCTTATTTTGATTATTGTAGCTTAATATGATGTCACTTTTTAATACATATTAAGGTGAGGCCTGCTTCATTATTCCCTGTTTTTCTTTTGCAAATTTCTTCAGCTATTCCTAACTATTAATATTTTCAGGTGAACCTTAGAACATCAGGACTACACCCCATTCCTAATATGCCATTAGGATTTTAATTAGACATATATATTCCATAAATGTATTTCAATTAATTTAAACCATTCAACTATCCAATAAAAGAGCATGGATTTTCATTCCATTTATTCAAAAATTCTTCTGTGCCTATCAGTAATGTTGACACATCTTCATTACAGTGCATGTTTACTGTGTATTTGCTATTATGAGTGGACTCTAGTTTTACACTGCATTTCTAAACATATTACTGCAATCATACAGGACAATTATCAAATTTTAAATATATATATGTTTTCTTCTCAGCTGCTCAATTGAATTATTTTATGGTAGTTCTACTAGTTTTCATTTTATTCTCCGTATTTTCTAAGTAAATAAAATATAGTCTTCAAATCCTGATAATTCTACTCTTTTCTGGTGGCATATCTCATTTCTAGCTTAGGTCCAGTTGCATTGGCTAGACCACTGACAAATGGCCGTAATGCCAGCAGATGTCTTTGTCTTTCTTGTTCTAAGTATCTGTTGTACCCACCGTTAGGGTACTGTTGACTGTTGGCTGCTGATTAAAATAGTGATTTTTTGGTATGTTAAGAAAGACATTCTAAGAAGTCTGTATTTATTTCTTTGTTTATTTTCTTTAAATTAGGCACAGTTATTAATTTGATGTAGTACTTTTTGTATAATTCCTTTCATTGCATGTGTTTAATTATACTGTGTTCGAAATTAGTATACAAGCCATGAATCTGTGATTGATATATATATATGTGTATATATATATATATATATATATATATATCCTTTAGATATATTCTAAATAGTCTCTAATTGTAGTTAATGAGGATAATAAGATCATTTTTCCCTCATTTGCAAAGTTATTTTTTAGAGATTAAAAGAATCCAAATTTTTATTGTTAATATCTTGATTCATTGTATTGTGTCAGAGGCTTATGTGATTTCTTCTTTTAGGTTCATTGTATTTTTCTCTGTAGTACACAGCATGCAATCTATTTTTTAAAATATTTTTATGGACTTTGAAGAAATACATGTTCTGCAGGGTATAGATTTTAATATAACCTATTAATTCAGCTTTAATTATTTTATTTAACTTCTTTATATTCCCATTAATTTATTTTCTATTTTATCTATTATGAGAATGAGGTGTTTAAATTTACAGTTATTTGTTTCTACTAGTTTCTCCTTATATTTCTAAGAGTTTTTGCTTCAAATAGTTTGATGAAATATTTGGTACATAAATGTGCACAACTATTATATCCTTATTGTATATTTTATTGTCTATTATTATAAAATTATTGCCTTTTATACATTTGTTTTATTTGAAACCTTTAAATTTTGAGTCTGAAATTAATATTGCCAATTCTGCTTATCTCATATTTACATTTCTCTTTACATTTGTCAATATTTATACAATCGTATTTTTAATCTGATTGCTCTTCTTCTGAAAGAATTTCCCAGAAATGGAAAATATTATTGGAACTGTTTTATAGCCTAAACTGTGAGTATTTGGTGTTTAATAGAGAGCTTATATCCTATCCAAACTGGTATATTAAGCCATGTGTCGTTTTCTTTCCTGCTTTTTTTTCATGCTCCCTTAATTTTAACTTTTTTTTTTTGATGTATGAACTTTTAATTTTAAGCTTTTAATTCTGCTAAGAGTTATCTTCTTATTTTTCCTCATATTACTGTTCTCTATTTAATTCAAAATTAAATTGGTGTCTTTGGAATCCCTTCTCTGTGTAGGAATTTGGCATGCATGCTTCCTCCTGCAAGCACCTCCCAAATTTTTGCCTATTTTAAACTTTATTTATAACTTGGTTTTATAAATATGTTATTTTTCTAAATTATTCCCTTCAGGTATAATTCTTGTATTCTGAATACAGTTTTAAAACCAAATCTACTGTAATTTCCTAGACAAATATCTATGTTTAAGTAATTATCAACTTCTTTTGGCCAATCTTTATATAGAATAACTTTACCATCTTTGCATTTTGAATCTTGACCAGGAAGAAAACATTTTAAAGGGAATTTTTCCAGAAGGATAAATGAGTGGCATATTTTATGAACCTTACATAAAATTACGTATCTGATATGTCTTTCTATTGCTTTCACATACAAATGAAAACAAACGTCAAAACCTTGACTAGTTGTAACATTCTCGATTCTTCACATTTTTCTTTTAAAATCTATAATTATTTCTCCATTTTTACCCTGAAATGTAGTATTTCAGAAAAGATTGAAATATGTCTGATTTTCTGGTTTTAGGTAATTTATGTATAATCTTTCTAAATTTTATTCTTTGGTTGAATATTGGTAGGATATTTTCCCATATTCTCTCTTCTAACAATCTTTTTTTAGTTTCTTTTAAGGTTGCGATTTTTAAATTTTGTCTTGAACACAGTGAATTCCTTCAGTCTGTGCACTAATGTGTTTATTTGGCTCAAGAAAGAATTATTTTAATTATATGTTTGATTTTTTATTCTGTTTTAATCATCCTGAATTCCTCAGAAACAGTTGTAATTCTAAAATTTAATTTCAATTCTATGCAATTTTATCTATCTGTTATTTGGTCTTTTTTTCTCTCCCTTTGTCCTTTTCCTCTGTAACAAATCTGGGGGAATTTTGGAACTTATTCAACATCACTAATTCAGTTTTCTGTAGACTAATTTTTCTATTTACTGCCTCTAATTTGAATATAAACAGTAAATCCCACAATAATTTCCTCCATGATAATGCTAACTTTCACCTAATAATTGTCTTCTTTATTGTGTGCAACATAATTCTGAGACAGGAACAAGTTAAAGTTCTTTTCTTCTGGGGAAGAAAAAGTCATGAAGGAAAGGCAAGGCCAACAAAGAAATGATAGGCAATTCCTCTTTGGGAAGAAAGGAAGCAAAGTGATGGATTCTCTGTTCCTGGAATTCTCCCAGTTCAGTTTCACTGAACTGGGCAGGTAAAACAAGTATCATGTACATAGGAAACTCCTGGAATTGCTGACACTATTTTGGAACTCCTAAACAGCCACAGGACCCAGAACAGTCCCAGTCAATATTTAAGTGAAGTGGACATTCAACACCAGGTAGTGCCAAACAGCAGCTGAGAGCAGTATGGATGGGAATTTTGTAGTTTGATGCCCTTGTAATACCACATCTCTGAACTTTATGCACTTGGATTTGGGTGGGGGCCTTTATTATATTACTACTGCATCATTTATTTCCTTCACGTCTCCCTTTAGCTCACCCTTCTTCTTTTCCATCAGGATCACCTCTCTCTTGTTCTGCTTCCATCACCTCAAGGCCATGTTCTTTTTTTTTTTTAATTTGATTGAGATTCTTCACATACCATGCAATTAATTATCCAAAGATCCAAAGTGCACAATCATTTGCCCAAGGTACCATCATTCAGCTGTGCATCCATCACCACAATTAATTTTTTTCCAATTTTTAGAACATTTTCATTCTCCCAGAAAAGAAATAAAGGCAAGAAAGAAAACTCAGTTCCTCCCCTACCGCTAACCACCCCCCGCCATTATTGACTCAAAGTATTGGTATAGTACATTTGTTAGTTTGTTGATGAAATAATGTTAAAATACTGTTAACTGCAGAATTGTGTAGCCTTTCTGGAGGTCACTGTGGTAGTTCCACAAGAAGCTAAGTATGTGGGGGCCATAAGGTCCTGCAACCTCATTATGGGGTATGTACTTGGAAGATTTGAGAGCAGAGACATGAATGGACATTTGCACATGTGGTGTTTATGGAGGCAGTATTCATGATTTGCAGTGGGTGGAGGTGGCCTAAGGGTACACTGACTGAAGAACAGAATTGTGAACTGTGGTGTATTCATACAATGGAATATTGAGCAACTGAGAGAGGGAGTGAAGCTATGAGGCAGGCAAAGAGGTGAATGGATCCTGTACACAGCATTTTGAGTGAAGTACGCCAGAAACAAAGGCAAACACTATAATGCCTCACCAATATGGACTAACTACAATGTGTAAACTCAGAATTGAATCTTAGAGCACAACCTAACAGGGAAATGATTATTGTAATGGTCCTAGATTGTAAGCTCTTACAGCAGTCAAATCTGTTCCTGAATTGTAATGGCTGTCTCCAAACTCTGAGATGTTGAACCCTTGATGTATAACCTGATCAGTCTCTGGAACACTGGGTATATGTGTGACCCCTGAAACTCAGAGCTAGAGCTTGGCAGATATGAACATCAGTATTAATGCATACAGCAACTGTTAAAAAAAAAAAAAAAAAGCTGAAAAAGAGCCCAGACTTCAATTAGAGATATGAATGAAGCAGATCTGGTTAAGGCTAGAGCAAATCAGGCCAAAGGGTAAAGGTTGAAACTGACTATGTGTTAAAACTTCAGCTTCCATGTGAGACCAAGGGAAGAAATGTTTATTTGGTGTAGGATCTATATTTTCTAAACACTATCACTTCTATAGTCAGTGTGTTCAAACACCACAATTACATGGAACTTTGAATAGGAAGTGAGAGATGGCAGGTCTGTATAGGTTAGAGTGAAATAGCAACACATCCCAAAGTAATTTGGGTGGCGAGTGAAAATATATATTTGGGGGCCCCCTGAAGAGCTAGGGAGGATGCGGAGGTATTGGACTTCCTCACCTGGATTGTTGCTGATGTTCTCACAAACACTGGGGACTGACAGCTTGACATGCTGAGCCCTCTTTCTTGGGGCTTGCCCCTATGCAGCTTTGTTACTGCAAAGAAGAGGCTAAACCTGCTTATAATTGTGCCTAATAGTCTCCCCCTGAGTGCCTCTTTGCTGCTCAGATGTGGCCCTCTCTCCCTAACTAAGCCAACTTGGCAGGTGATCTCACTGCCCTCCCCCCTACATGGGACCTGACTTCCAGGGGTGTAAATCTTCCTGGCAACACAGGACATGACTCCAGGGGATGAATCTGGACCCAGCTTCATGGGATTGGGAACATCTTCTTGACCAAAAAGGGGGGGTGCAAAATGAAATGAAATAAAGCTTCAGTGGCTGAGAGATTTCAAATGGAGTCAAGAGGTCACTCTCATGGATGTTCTTATGCACTATACAGATAACATTTTTTAGGTTTTATTGTATTGGAATAGCTAGAAGTAAATACCTGAAACTACCAAACTCTAAGCCAGTAGCCTTGACTCTTGAAGACAACTGTATAACAATGTAGATTACAAGGGGTGACAGGGTGCTTGTGAAAACCTTGTGGATCACACTCCCTTTATCCAGTGTATGGATGGATGTATAGATAAATGGGGACAAAAACTAAATGAAAAATAGGGTGGGATAGGGGAGGTGATTGGGGTGTTCTTTTTTATTTTTATTTTTATTTTGATTCTGATTCTTTTCGGTGTAAGGAAAATGTTCAAAAATAGATTGGGGTGATAAAGGTGCAACTATATGATGGTACTGTGAAGAGCTGATTGTACACCATGGATGATTGTATGGTATGTGAATATATCTCAATAAAACTGAATTTAAAAAAATACTGTTAACTGTAGTACATAGTTTGCAATAGGTATATATATTTTTCCTATATAACCCTCTATTATTAGCTTCTAGTTATAGTGTCAAACATATGTTATAGTTCATGAAAGAGATTTCTAATATTTGTATAGTTAATCACAGACATTGTCCACCACAAGATTCACTGTTTTATACATTCCCATCTTTTAATCTTCACCTTTCCTTCTGGTAACATACGTGACTCTAAGCTTCCTCTTTCCACCACATTCACTCACTATTCAGCACTGTTAGTTATTGTCACAATAATGTGCTGCCATCATCTCTGCCACTTCCAAATGCTTAGGTTCAACCTAGTTGAACATTCTGCTCATAATAAGCAACTTCTCCCCATTCTTTAGCCTCATTCTATATCATGTTAACTTATATTTCATGTCTATGGTGCTTACATATTATAATTAGTTCATATCAGTGAGACCCTGCAATATTTGTCCTTATGTGTCTGACATTTCACTCAATGTAGTTTCCTCAAGGTTTCTTCATCAACCCATTTTCTTTTTTTTTAAGATGATTTTGTTCATCCACCATACTTTCCACCATAAGTAAACAGTCGATGGTTCCCTGTATAAGTTACATATAACTCTGCGAAAGCAGTATGTTACACAGTTTTGAAAACTATGTTGAATACAGCTTTCATTCACTTCTCTGTCTTTTCCCTTGGCTGAAAAACAACTTTTTTAAAGCACCCACTTAGAGTTCTGCGAAAGCAGTATGTTACACAGTTTTGAAAACTAAGTTGAATGCAGCATTCATTCACTTCTATGTGTTTTCCCTGGGCTGAAAAACAACTTTTGTCAAAGCACTCACTTGGAACTCTGCGAAAGCAGTATGTTACACAGTTTTGAAAACTAAGTTGAATACAGCTTTCATTCACTTCTATGTGTTTTCCATGTGCTGAAAAACAACTTCTTTGAAAGCACTCTCTTGGAACTCTGCGAAAGCAGTACGTTACACAGTTTTGAAAACTAAGTTAAATACAGCTTTCATTCACTTCTATGTGTTTTCCCTGGGTTGAAAAACAACTTTTTTGAAAGCTCTAGCTTGGCACTCTCCGAAAGCAGTATGTTACGGAGTTTTGAAAAGTAAGTTGAATACAACTTTCATTCACTTCTGTGCACTGTCCCTGGGTTGCAAAATCTTTTCTGAAAGCACTCACTTGGAACTCTCTGAAAGCAGCATGTTACACAGTTTTGAATAATAAGTTGAATACACCTTTCTCTCACTTCTATGTGTTTTCCCTGGGCTAAAAAACAACTTTTTTGAAAGCAACTAGTTGGAACTCTGCAAAACAGTATGTTAAACAGCTTTGAAAACTAAGTTGAATACAGCTTTCATTCACTTCTACGTGTTCTCCCTGGGGAGAAAGCAACTTTTGTCAAAGCACTTGCTTGGAACTCTGCGAAAGCAGTGTGTTACAGAGTTTTGAAAACTACCCTGAATACAGCTTTCATTCACTTCTGTGTGCTGTCCCTGGGCTGAAAAACAACTTTTGTCGAAGTAGTCATATGGAAATCTCTGAAAGCAGTATGTTACACAGTTTTGAAGACTAAGTTGAATACAGCCTTCATTCACTTCTTTGTGTTTTCTCTGGGCTGAAAAACAACATTTGTCAAAGCCCTCACATGGAACTCTGCGAAAGCAGTATGTTACAGTTTTGAACACTAAGTTGAATACAGCTTTCTTTCACTTCTGTGTGTTTTCCCTGGGCTGAAAAACAACTTTTCTCAAAGAACTCACTTGGAACTCTGTGAAAGCAGTATGTTACACAGTTTTGAAAACTAAGTTGAATACAGCTTTCATTCACTTCTATTTTTTCCCCTTGGCTGAAAAACAACTTTTGTCAAAGCACTCACTTGGAACTCTGTGAATGTAGAATGTTACACGGTTTTGAAAACTAAGTTGAATACGTGTTTCATTCGCCTCTATGTGTTATCCCTGGGCTGAAAGCAACTTTTGTCAAAGTACTCACTTGGACCTCTGAAAAAGTAAAATGTTACACAGTTTAGAAATCTAAGTTGAATACAGCTTTCATTCACTTCTATGTGTTTTTCCTGGGTGGAAAGACTACTTTTTTCAAGGCACTCAATTTGAACTCTGCAAAAGCAGTATGTTACACAGTTTTGGAAACTAAATTTTATACAGCTTTCTTTTACTTCTATGTGTTTTCGCTGGTATGAAAAACAACTTTTTTCAAAGCACTCACTTGGTAATCTTCGGAAGCAGTATGTTACCCAGTTTTGAAAACAAAGTTGAATACAGCTTTCATTCACTTCTATGTGTTGTCCCTGGGTAGAAAAACAACTTTTCTCAAAGCACTCTCTTTGTAAGTCTGCAAAAGCAGTATGTTACACAGTTTTGAAAACTAAGTTTAATACAGCTTTCATTCACTTCTATGTGTTTTCTGTGGGCTGAAAAACAACTTTTTTGAAAGCACTGACTTGAAACTCTGGGAAAGCAGTATGTTACACAGTTTTGAAAACTATGTTGCTTACAACTTTCATTCAATTCTATATGTTTTTCCTGGGCAGAAAAGCATCTTTTTTGAAAATACTCACTTGGAACTGTGCAAAAACAGTATGTTACACAGTTTTGAAAACTAAGTTGAATACAGCTTTCATTCACTTCTATGTGTTTTCCCTGGGCTGAAAAACAACTTTTGTCAAAGCACTCACTTGGAACTCTGTGAAAGCAGTATGTTACACAGTTTTGAAAACTACATTGAATACAGCTTTCATTCACTTCTATGTGTTTTCCATCGGCTGAAAAACAACATTTGTCAAAGCACTCTCTTGGAACTCTGTGAAAGCAGTATGTTACACAGTTTTGAAAAGTAACTTGAATACAGCTTTCATTCACTTCTATGTGTTTTCCCTGGGCTGAAAAACAACTACTTGGAAATCTGCAAAATTAGTATGTTACACAGTTTTAAAAACTAAATTGAATACAGCTTTCATTCAGTTCTATGTGCTTTATCTAGGATAAAAAACAACTTTTGTTATAGCATTCATTTGGAACTCTGTGAAAGCAGTATGTTACACAGTTTTGAAAACTAAGTTGAGTACACCTTTCTTTCACTTCTATGTGTTTTCCCTTGGCTGAAAAACAGCTTTTGTCAAAGCACTTACTTGGAATTCTGTGAATGTCGTATGCTACACTGTTTTGAAAACTAAGTTGAATACAGTTTTCATTCACTTTTATATGTTTTCCCTGGGCTGAAAAACAACTTTTGAAAGCACTCACTTGGAAGGCTGGGAAAGCAGTATGTTACACAGTTATGAAATCTTTCTTGAATACAACTTTCATTCACTTCTATGTGTTTTCCCTTGGCTCAAAAACAACTTTTTTAAAAGCACTCAGTTGGACCTCTGTGAAAGCAGTATGTTGCACAGTTTTGAAAACTATGTTGAAAACAGCTTCCGTTCACTTCTGTGTGTTTTCCTTGCGCTGAAAAAGAACTCTTTTGGAAGCACTCACTTGGAATTCTGTGGAAACAGTATATTACACAGTTTTGAAAACTTTGTTGAATACAGCTTTCATTCACTTCTTATGTTTTCCCTGGGGAGAAAGCAACTTTTGTCAAAGCACTGACTTGGAACTCTGTGAAAGCTGTATGCTACACAGTTTTGAAGACTAGGCTGAATATTGCTTTCATTCACTTCTATGTGTTATCTGAGGGCTGAAAAAACTTTTGTCAGTGTACTCAGTTGGAACTCTGTGAAAGCAGTATGTTACACATTTTTGTAAACTTATTTGATTATAGCTTTCATTCGCTTCTATGTGTTTTCCCTGGGCTGGAAAACAACTTTCGTCAAAGCACACACTTGGAACTCTGTGAAAGGATAATGTTACACAGTTTTGAAAGCTGAGCTGAATACAGCTTTCATTCATATCTATGTATTTTCCCTGGTCTGAAAAACAACTTTTTTGATAGCATTCATGCGGAACTCTGGGAAAGCAGTCTCTCACACAGTTTTGAAAAGTAAGTTGAATACAACTTTGATTCACCTCTATGTGTTTACCGTGGGCTGTAAAACAACTTTTTTGAAGGCACTCACTTGGAAATCTGCCAAAGCAGTAAGTTGCACAGTTTTAAAACTAAGTTGAATACAGCTTTCATTCACTTCTATGCATTGTCCCTGGGCTGAAAAACTTTTCCCAAAGCACTCAGTTGGAATTCTGCAAGTGCAGTATGTTCCACAGTTTTGAAAACTAAGCTGTATACAGAAATCATTCACTTCTGTGTTTTCCCTGGGATGAAAAACAACATTTTTGAAAGTACTCACTTGGAACTCTGCAAAAGTACTTGGTTACATAGTTTTGAAAACTAAGTAGAGTACAACTTTCATTTACTTCTATGTGTTTTCCCTGGCCTGAAACACAACTTTTTTGAAAGCACTCACTTGGCACTCTTGGAAAGCAGTATGATACACAGTTTTGAATACTATGTTACTTACACTTTTCATTCAATTCTATGTGTTTTCCCTGGGCTGAAAAACAACTTTTTTGACAGCACTCAAATGGAACTCTGCAAAAACAGTATGTTACACAGTTTTGAAAGCTAAGTTGAATACAGCTTTCTTTCACTTCTATGTGTTTTTCCTGGGATGAAAACAACTTTTTCAAAGCACTAACTTGGCACTCTTCGGAAGCAGTATGTTACACAGTTTTGAAAACAAAGTTGAATACAGCTTTCGTTCACTTCTATGTGTTGTCCCTGGGCTGAAAAACAACTTTTCTCAAAGCAATCTCTTGGAACTCTACGAAAGCAGTATGTTACACAGTTTTGAAAACTAAGTTGAATACACCTTTCATTTTTTTCTATGTGTATTCCCTGGGATGGGAAACTTTTTTGAAAGTGCTCACTTGGAACTCTGTGAAAGTAGTAGGTTGCAGTTTTGAAAACTAAGTTATATTCAGCTTTCATTCACTTCTATGTGTTATCCCTGGCCTGAAAAACAACTTTTTTCAAAGCTCTCACTTGGCACTCTGCAAAAGCAGTATGTTACATAGTTTTGAAAAGTAAGTTGAATACAGCTTTCATTCAATTCTGTGCACTGTCCCTGGGCTTAAAAACAACTTTTCTCAAAGCACGCACTTGAAACTCTGCGAAAGCAGTATGTTACATAGTATTGAAAAATAAGTTGAATACAGCTTTCATTCACTTCTATCTGTTTTCCCTGGGCTAAAAAACAACTTTTTTGAAAGCAACTAGTTGGAACTCTACAAAAGCGGTATGTTACACAGTTTTGAAAACTAAGTTGAATACAGCTTTCATTCACATCTACGTGTTTTCCCTGGGGAGAAAACAACTTTTGTCAAAGCAGTCACTTTGAACTCTGTGAAAGCAGTATGCTACACAGATTTGAAAACTAAGTTGAATACAGCTTTCATTCACATCTACGTGTTTTCCCTGGGGAGAAAACAACTTTTGTCAAAGCAGTCACTGAACTCTGTGAAAGCAGTATGCTACACAGATTTGAAAACTAAGTTGAATAAAGCTTTCATTAACATCTACGTGTTTTCCCTGGGCTGAAAAACCACTTGTTTGAAAACACTCACTTGGAACTCTGTGAAAGCAGTATGCTACACAGTTTTGCAAACTAAGTTGGATACAGCTGTGATTAACTTCTGTGTGTTTACCCTGGGCTGAAAAACAACTTTTCTCCAAGCACTCACTTGAAATTCAGCGAAAGCAGTATGTTACACCAGTTTGAAAACTATGTTGAATACACCATTCATTCACTTCTACATGTTTTCTCTGGGCTGTATAGCACATATTTTGAAAGCACTTTCTTGGAATTCTGTGAAAGCAGTATGTTACACAGTTTTGAAAACTGAGTTCAGTACAGCTTTCATTCACTTCTATATGTTTACCTGGTCTCAGAAACAAATTTTTTGAAAGTACTCTCTTGGAACTCAGCTTAAGCAGTATGTTACACAGTTTTGAAAACTCAGTTGAATACAAAATTCATTCACTTCTTTGTGTTTTCCCTGGGCTGAAAAACAAATTTTTTGAAAGCACACTCTTGTATTTCTGCGAAAGCAGTATGCTACAGAGTTTTGAAAACTACATTGAGTATAGATTACATTTACTTCTGTGTGTTTTCCCTTAGCTGAAAAACAACTTTTTTTGAAAGCCCTCACTTGGATCTCTGGAAAAGCAGTATGTTACACAGTTTTGAAAACTAATTTGAATACAGCTTTCATTCACTTCTATGTGTTTTCCCTGGGTGAAAAACAACTTTATTGAAAACACTCAATTGAAACTCTGTGAAAGCAGTATGTTGCACAGTTTTGAAAACCAAGTGGAAAACAGCTTTCTTTCACTTCTGTGTTTTACCTGGGCTGAAAAACAACTTTTTCCAAGCTATCACTTGGCACTCTGCGAAAGCAGTATGTTACATAGTTTTGAAAAGTAAGTTGAATACAGCTTTCATTCAATTCTGTGCACTGTCCCTGGGCTTAAAAACAACTTTTCTCAAAGCACGCACTTGAAACTCTGCGAAAGCAGTATGTTACATAGTTTTGAAAAATAAGTTGAATACAGCTTTCATTCACTTCTATCTGTTTTCCCTGGGCTAAAAAACAACTTTTTTGAAAGCAACTAGTTGGAACTCTGCAAAAGCAGTATGTTACACAGTTTTGAAAACTAAGTTGAATACAGCTTTCATTCACATCTACGTGTTTTCCCTGGGGAGAAAACAACTTTTGTCAAAGCAGTCACTTTGAACTCTGTGAAAGAAGTATGTTACACGGTTTTGAAAACTAAGTTGAATACAACTTTCATTCACTTCTACGTGTTTTCCCTGGGGAGGAAGCAACTTTTGCCAAAACACTCACTTGGAACTCTGTGAAAGCAGTATGATACACAGTTTTGAAAACTTAGTTGAATACAGCTTTCTTTCTCTTCTATGTGTTTACCCTGGGCTGAAAAACCACTTTTCTCCAAGCACTCACTTGAAATTCTGCAAAAGCAGTATGTTACACCGTTTTGAAAACTTTGTTGAATACAGCTTTCATTCACTTCTACATGTTTTCCCTGGGCTGAATAGCAAATTTTTTGAAAGCATTTTCTTGGAATTTAGTGAAAGAAGTGTTACATGGTTTTGAAAACTGAGTTCAATACAGCTTTCATTCGCTTCTATATGTTTACCTGGTCTCAAAAACAAATTTTTTGAAAGCACTCTCTTGGAAGTCAGCTTAAGCAGTATGTTACACAGTTTTGAAAACTAAGTTGAATACAAAATTGATTCATTTCTTTGTGTTTTCCCTGGGCTGAAAAACAACTTTTTTAAAAGTACTCACTTGAAACTCTGAGAAAGCCGTATTTTACACACTTTTGAAAACTACGTTGAATACAGCTTTCATTCACTACTATGTGTTTTCCTTGGGAGGAAAAACAATATTTGTCAAAGGACTCTCTTGGAACTCTGCAAAAGCTGTCTGTTACACAGTTTTGAAAACTTAGTTGAATACAGTCTTCATTCACTTCCATGTGTTTCCTGTGGGCTGTAAAACAACTACCTGGAAATCTGTGAAATTAGTATTTTACACAGTTTTGAAAACTTCTGCGAATACAGCTTTCATTCAGTTCTGTGCACTGTCCCTGAGCTGTAAAACAACTTTTGTCGAAGCAGTCACATAGAAATCTCTGAAAGCAGTGTGTTACACAGTTTTGAAGACTAAGTTGAATACAGCTTTCATTCACTTCCTGTGTTTTTTCTGGGCTGACAAATGACTTTTCTCAAAGCAGTCACTTGGAACTCTGTGAAAGCAGTATGTTACAGTTTTGAAGACTAAGCTGAATATTGCTGTCATTCACTTTTATGTGTTTTCTGAGGGCTGAAAAACAACTTTTCTCAATGAACCCACTTGGAACTCTGTGAAGAAGTATGTTCCAATGTTTTGAAAACTAAGTTGAATATAGCAGTCTTTAACATTTATTGGTTTTCCCTGGGCTGTAAAACAACTTTTTTAAAGCAGTTACTTGGAACTCTGTGAAAGCAGTATGTAACACAGTTTTGAAAACCAAGTTGAATACAGCTTTCATTCACTTCTGGGTGTTTTCCCTGGGCTGAAAAACGACTTTTCTCAAAGCACTCACTTGGAACTCTGCGAAAGCAGTATCTTACAGAGTTTTGAAAGTTAAGCTGGATACAGCATTCTTTCACTTCTATGTGTTTTCCCTGGGGTGAAAACAACTTTTGTCAAAGCACTCACTTGGAACTCTACGAATGCAGTATGCCATACAGTTTTGAAAACTAAGTTCAATACTGCTTTCGTTCACTTTTATGTGTTTTCCCTGGGCTTAAAAACATCTTTTGTCAAAGCACTCACTTGGAAGTCTGTGAAAGCATTATGTTACACAGTTTTGAAATCTAAGTTGAATGCAGCTTTCATTCATTTCTATGTGTTTTCCCTTGGCTGAAAAACAACTTTTTGAAAGCACTCACTTGAAGCTCTGGAAAAGCAGGATTTTACAGGGTTTTGAAAACTAAGTTGAATACAGCTTTCATTCACTTCTACATGTTTTCCCTGGGCTCAATAGCAAATTTTTTGAAAGCACTTTCTTGGAATTCTGTGAAAGCAGTATGTTACACGGTTTTGAAAACTGAGTTCAATACAGCTTTCATTCACTTCTATATGTTTAACTGGTCTCAAAAACAAATTTTTTGAAAGCACTCTCTTGGAAGTCAGCTTAAGCAGTATGTTACACAGTTTTGAAAACTACGTTGAATACAGCTTTCATTCACTACTATGTGTTTTCCCTGGGAGGAAAAAACAATATTTGTCAAAGCACTCTCTTAGAACTCTGCGAAAGCTGTCTGTTACACAGTTTTGAAAACTTAGTTGAGTACAGCCTTCATTCACTTCTATGTGTTTTCCGTGGGCTGAAAAACAACTACTTGGAAATCTCTGAAATTAGTATTTTACACAGTTTTGAAAACTTCCACTAATACAGCTTTCATTCAGTTCTGTGCACTGTCCCTGCACTGAAAAACAACTTTTGTAGAAGCAGTCACGTAGAAATCTCTGAAAGCAGTATGTTACACAGTTTTGAAGGCTAATTTGAATACAGCTTTCACTCACTTCTATGTATTTTTTCCTGGGATGAAGAACAACTTTTGTCAAAGCATACACTTTGAACTCTGCGTAAGCAGTATGTTACACAGTTTTGACAACCAAGTTGAATACATCTTTCATTAACATTTATGTGTTTTCCCTGAGCTGTAAAACAACTTTTTTGAAAGCACTCACTTGGAATTCTGCCAAAGTAATATGTTACACAGTTTTGGAAACAAAGTTGAATACAGCTTTCATTCACATCTATGTGTTGTCCCTGGGCTAAAAATCAGCTTTTCTCAAAGCACTCACTTGGAACTCTCCAAAACCACTATGTTACACAATTTTGAAAAGTAAGTTGAATACAGCTTTCATTCACTTCTGTGTTTTCCCTGGTATGAAAAGCAACTTTTTTGAAAGCACTCACTTGCAACTCTGGGAAAGCAGTAGGATACACATTTTTGAAAACTAAGTTGAATACAGCTTTCATACCATTCTAAGTGTTTTCCCTGGCCTGAGAAACAACTCTTTTGAAAGCACTCACTTGGCACTTTCCAAAGCAGTATGTTGCACCGTTTTGAAATCTAAGTTGAATACAGCTTTCATTCCATTATATGCATTGTCCCTGGGCTGAAAAACAACATTTCTCAAAGCACTCACTTGGAACTCTGCGAAAGCAGCATGTTACACAGCTTTGAAAAATAAGTTGAATACAACTTTCATTCACTTTTATGTGTTTTCCCTGCGTTGAAAAAACACTGTTTTGAAAGTACTCACTTGGAACTCTGTGAAAGCAGGTAGTTACACAGTTTTGAAAACTAAGTTGAATACAGCTTTCATTCACTTCTGTGTGCTTTCCCTGGGCTGAAAAATGTGTTTTGTCAAAGCACTGACATGGTACTCTGTGAAAGCATTATGTTACACACTTGTGAAATCTAGGTTGAATACAGCTTTCATTCAATTCTATGTGTTTTTCCTTGGCAGGAAAACAACTTTTTGAAAGAACTCACTTGAAACTCTGGGAAAGGAGTATGTTACACAGTTTTGAAAACTATGTTGAATAAAGCTGTCATTCACTTCTTTGTGTTTTCTGTGTTCTGAAAAACAACTTTTTTGAAAGCACCTAATTGGAACTCTGTGGAAGCCGTATGTTACATAGTTTTGAAAACTAAGTTGAAAACAGCTTCCATTCACTTCTGTGTGTTTTCCTTGCGCTGAAAAAGAACTCTTTTGGAAGCACTCACTTGGAATTCTGTGGAAACAGTATATTACACAGTTTTGAAAACTCTGTTGAATACAGCTTTCATTCACTTCTGTATGTTTTCCCTGGGGAGAAAGCAACTTTTGTCAAAGCACTGACTTGGAACTCTGTGAAAGCTGTATGCTATACAGTTTTGAAAACTAAGTTGAATACAGCTTTCATTCACTTCTATACCTTGTCCCTGGGCTGAAAAACATCTTTTGTGAAAGCACTCACTTGAAACTCCACCAAAGCACTATGTTACAGAGCTCTGAAATCTAAGTTGAATACAGGTTCCTTTCACTTCTATGTGTTTTCCCTGGGCTGAGAACGAACTTTTTTGAAAGCACTCACATGGAACCCTGCAAAAGCAGTATGTTACACAGTTTTGAAAAGTATGTTGAGTTCAGCTTTCATAAACATTCATGTGTTTTCCCTTGGGTGTAAAACAACTTTTTGAAAGCACTCATTTGGAACACTGCCAAAGCAGTATATTACACAGTTTTGAAAATTATGTTCACTACAGCATTCATTCACTTCTATGTGTTTTCCCTGGGATGAAAAACTGTTTTGAATGCCCTCACTTCGCACTCTCTGAAAGCAGTAAGTTATACAGTTTTGAAACTAAGTTGAATACAGCTTTCATTCACTATTATGTGTTGTCCCTGTGCTGTAAAACAACTTTCTCAAAGCACTCACTTGGAATTCTGCAGAAGCAGTATGTTGCACAGTTTTGAACATTAAGTTTAATACAGAATTCATTCACTTCTATGCTTTCCCTGGGATGAAAAACACCTTTTTTGAAAGGACTCACTTGGAATTCTGCAGGAGCAGTATGTTACACAGTTTTAAAATTAAGTTGACTACAAATTTCATTCACTTCTATGTGTTTTTCCTGGCCTAAAAAACAACTTTTTTGAAAGCACTCACTTGGTCACTCTCTGAAAGCAGTATTTTGCACAGTTTTGAAACCTAAGTTGAATACACCTTTCATTCACTTCTATGCATTGTCCCTGGGCTGAAAATCGTCTTTTGTCAAAGCACTCATTGAAAATCTATGAAAGCAGGATGTTGCACAGTTTTGAAATCTAAGCTGAGTACAGCTTACATTTACTTCTATGTGTTTCCCTGGGGTGAAAAACAACTTCTTTGAAAGCACTCACTTGGATTTCTGTGAAAGCATTATGTTACAGAGTTTTGAAAACTTAGCTGAATTCATTTCTCATTCACTTGTATGTGTTTTCCCTTGGCTGAAAAACATCTTTTGAAAGGACTCACTTGGAAATCTGGAGAAGCAGTGTGTTACACAGTTATGAAAACTATGTTGAATACAACTTTCATTCACTTCTATGTGTTTCCCTGGGCTGAAAAACAACTTTTCTTAAAGCACTCACTTCGAACTCTGTGAAAGCAGTTTGTTACACAGTTCTGAAAACTATGATGAATACAGCTTTCATTCACTTGTATGTGTTTTCTCTGGGCTGAAAAACGACTTTTGTTGAAGCAGTCACTTGGAACTCTTTGAAAGCAGTATGTTACACAGTTTTGAAGACTGAAGTTGAATATAGCTTTCATTGACTTCCATGTGTTTTCTGAGTGCTGAAAAACAACTTTGATCAATGAGCTCACTTGGAAATCTGTGGAAGCATTATGTTACACAGTTTTGAAAATGAAGTAGTTTGTAGTTTTCTTAAACTTTTATGTATTTTTCCTGGGCTGTAAAACAACTTCTTTGAAAGCACTCACTTGGAAATGTGCCAGAGCAGTATGTTACACATTTTTGAAAGCTATGTTGAATACAGCTTTCATTCACTTCTATGTGTTTTCTCTGTCCTGAAAAACAACTTTTTTGAAAGCTCTCTCTTGGCACTGTATGAAAGCAGTATGTTACACAGTATTGAAAACTAACTTGAGTACAGCTTTCATTCACTTCCATGTGTTTTCCCTGGACTGAAAAATAACTTTTGTCAAAGCACACTCTTGGAACTCTGGGAAAGCACTATGTTACAATGTTTTGAAAACTAAGTTGAATATAGCTTTCTTTAACATTTGTTTTCCCTGAGCTGTAAAACAACTTTTTTGAAAGCACTTACTTGGAAATGTGCCAAGCAGTATGTAATAGAGTTTTGAAAACCAAGTTGAATACAGTTTCCATTCACTTCTATGTGTTTTCCCTGGGTTAAAAAACAACTTTTGAAAGCACTCACTTGGCACTCTTTGAAAGCAGTATGTTACACAGTTTTGAAAAGAAAGTTGATCACAGCATTCATTCACTTCTATGTGTTGTCCCTGGGCTGAAAAAGAACTTTTCTCAAAGCACTCACCTGGAACTCTGCGAAAGAAGTATGTTACATAGTTCTGAAATCTAAGTTGGATACAGCTTTCATTCACTTCTATGTGTTTTCCCTGGGATGAAAAACAACTTTTCTGAAAACACTCACTTGGAACTCTGCAAAAGCAGTAGGTTACACAGTTTTGAAAACTAAGTTAAATTCAGCTTTCATTCACTTCTATGTGTTTTCCCTGGCCTACAAAACCACTTCTTTGAAAGCACTCACTTGGCACTCTTTGAAAGAAGTATGTTACACAGTTTTGAAAACTAAGTTGAATACAGCTTTCATTCACTTCTATGTGTTGTCCCTGGGCTGAAAAACGACTTTTCTCAAAGCACACACTTTGAAATCTGTGAAAGCAGTATGTTACATAGTTTGGAAAACTGTGTTGAATACAGTTTTCATTCACTTCTATGTGTTTTCCCTTGGCTGAAAAACAAATTTTGAAAACACTCACTCGGAACTCTGAGACAGCTGTAGGTTACATAGTTTTGAAATCTAAGTTGAATACAACTTTCATTCACTTCTATGTGTTTTCCCTGTGGTGAGAAACAACTATTTTGAAAGTACTCACTTGGATCTCTGCAAAAGCAGTATGTTGCACAGTTTTGAAAACTATGTTGAATACAGTTTTCTATCACTTCTATGTGTTTCCCTGTGGCTTAAAAATATCTTTTGAAAGCACTCACTTGGTACTCTGGGAAAGCAGTTGCTACACAGTTTTGAAATCTGTGTTGAACACAACTTTCATTCCTTCTTTGTGTTTTCCCTGGGCTGAAAAACAAATTTTTTGAATGCACTCACATAGAACTCTGTGAAAGCAGTATGTTACATAGTTTTGAAGACTAAGTTGAATACAGCTTTCATTCACTTCTACATCTTGTTCCTGGGCTGAAAAACAACTTCTGTCAAAGCACTCACTTGGAACTCTGCAAAAGCCGTATGTTACACAGTTTTGAAGACTAAGTGGAGTATAGCTTTCATTCAATTCTATGTGTTTTCCAAGGACTGAAAAACAACTTTTGTCAATGAACTCATGTGGAAGTCTGCGAAAGCATTATGTTACACAGTTTTTAAAACCAAGTTCGATGCAGCTTTCATTGGCATTTATGTGCTTTCCCTGAGCTGTAAAACAACTTTTTTAAAAGCAGTCACTTGGAACTCTGTCAAAGCAGCATGTTACACAGTTTTGAAAAATAAGTTGAATACAGCTTTCATTCACTTCTATGTGTATTCCCTGGGCTGAAAAACAACTTTTTTGAAAGCACTCACTTGGAACTCTGTGAAAGCAGTATGTTACACTGTTTTGGAAACTAAGCTGGATACAGCTTTCTTTCACTTCTCTGTGTTTTCCCTGGGGTGAAAGCAACTTTTGTCAAAGCACTCACTTGGAACTCTATGAATGCAGTATGCTACACAGTTTTGAAAACAAAGTTGAATACTGCTTTCGTTCCCTTCTATGTGTTTTCCCTTGGCTGAAAAACATCTTTTGTCATAGCACTCACTTGGAAATCTGTGAAACCATTATGTTACATGGTTTTGAAATCTAAGTTGAATACAGCTTTTATTCATTTCTATGTGTTTTCCCTTGGCTCAAAAACAAGTTTTTGAAAGCACTCACTTGAAATTCTGCAAAAGCAGTATGTTACAGAGTTTTGAAAACTCTGTTGAGTACAGCCTTCATTCACTTCTATGTGTTTTCCCTCGGTGAAAAACAATTTTATTAAAAGCACTCAATTGAAACTCTGGAAAAGCAGTATGTTACACAGCTTTGAAAACTAAGTGGAAGACAGCTTTCATTCACTTCTGTGTGTTTTCCCTGGGTTGAAAAACAACTCTTTTGAAAGCAGTCACTTGGAATTCTGCAAAAGCAGTATGTTACACAGGTTTGAAATCTAAGTGGAATACAGCTTTCATTCACATCTCAGTGTTTTCCCTGAGCTGAGAAACAACTTTTTTGAAAAAACTCACTTGGAAATCTGCAGAAGCATTAGGTTACACAGTTTTGAAAACTAAGTTGAATACAGTTTTCATTCACTTCAATGTGTTTTCCCCTGTCTTAAAACAACGTTTGAAAGGACTCACTTGGAACTCTGGGAAAGCAGTATGTTACACAGATTTGAAGACTAAGTGGAATATAGCTTTCATTCAATTCTATGTGTTTTCTGAGGGCTGAAAACAACTTTTGTCTATGAACTCTCTTGGCAATCTCCGAAAGCAGTATGTTACACAGTTTTGAAAGCTAAGTTGAATACAGTTTTCACTCACTTCTATGTGTTTTTTCCTGGGATGAAGAACAACTTTTCTCAAAGCATACACTTTGAGCACTGCGTAAGAAGTATGTTACACAGTTTTGACATCCTAGTTGAATACAGCTTTCATTAAGAGTTATGAGTTTTCCCTGAGCTGTAAAACAACGTTTTGGAAAGCACTGACTTGGAACTCTGCCAAAGCAATATGTTACACAGTTTTCAAAACTAAGTTGAATACAGCTTTCATTCACTTCAATGTGTTTTCCCTGGGCTGGAAAACAACTTTTTTGAAGACACTCACTTGGCCCTCTCCGAAAGCAATATGTTACACTGTTTTGGAAACAAAGTTGAATACAGCTTTCATTCACTTCTATGTGTTGTCCCTGGGCTAAAAATCAGCTTTCCTCAAAGCACTCACTTGGAACTCTCCAAAAGCAGTATGTTACACAGTTTTGAAAACTATGTTGAATACAGCTGTCATTCACTTCTATGTGTTTTCCCTGGGCTGAAAAACAACTTTTCTGAAAGTGCTCACTAGGATCTCTGTGAAAGCAGTATGTTACACAGTTTTGAAAACTAAGTTGAATACAGCTTTGGTCCACTTCTATGTGTTTTCCCTGGGCTGAAAAACAACTTTTGTCAAAGCACTCACTTGGAACTCTGCAAAAGCAGTATGTTACACAGTTTTGAAAACTAAGTTGAATACACCTTTCTTTCACTTCTGTGTGCTTTCCCTGGGCTGAGAAACAACTTTTTTGAAAAAACTCACTTGGAAATCTGTGGAAGCATTAGGTTACAGAGTTTTGAAAACTAAGTTGAATACAGATTTTGTTCACTTCTATGTGTTTTTCCTGGCCTGGAAAACAACTTTTTTCAAAGCACTCACTTCACAGTCTCCAGAAACAGTATGTTACAGTTTTGAAACCTAAGAGGAATACAGATTTCATTCATTATATTTGTCGTCCCTGGGCTGAAAAACATCTTTTGTCGAAGCACTCACTTGAAACTCCATAAAATCAATGTTACACAGTTTTCAAATCTAAATTGAGTACAGCTTTCATTCACTTCTATGTGTTTTCCCTTGTCTGAAAAACAGCATTTTGAAAGCATTCACTTCCATTTCTGTGAAAGCAGTATGTTACAAAGTTTTGAAAACTATGTTGAATACAACTTTCTTTCAATTCTATGTGTTCTCCCTTGGCTGAAAAACAACTTTTTGGAAAGCAGTCACTTGGAACTCTGCAAAAAGAGCATATTACACAGTTTTGAAAACTAAGTTGAATACAGGTTTCATTCACATCTATGTGTTTTCTCTGGGCTGAAAAACAATTTTTGTCAAAGCACTCCCTTGGAACTCTCCAAAAGCAGTATGTTACTCAGTTTTGAAGACTAAGTTGAATACAGCTTTCATTCACTTCTACATGTTTTCCCTTGGCTGAAAGCAACCTTTGTCAAAACACTCACTTGGAACTCTGCGAAAGCCGTATGTTACACAGTTTGGAAGACTAAGTGGAATATAGCTTTCTTTCACTTCTATGTGTTTTCTGAGGGCCGAAAAACCACTTTTGTCAATGAACTAACTTTGCAATCTGCGAAAGCAGTGTGTTACACAGTTTTGGAAACTAAGTTGAATACAGCTTTCCCTCACTTCTATGTGTTTTCCCTGGGATGAAAAACAACTTTTGTCAAAGCATACACTGAATTCTGCATAAGCAGTATGCTACACAGTTTTGAAAACCAAGTTGAATACAGCTTTCATTAACATTTAAGTGTTTTCCCTGGGCTGAAAAACAACTTTTTTGAAAGCACTCACTTGGAACTCTGTGAAAGCAGTATGTTACACTGTTTTAGAAACTAAGGTGGATACAGCTTTCTTTCACTTCTCTGTGTTTTCCCTGGGGTGAAAGCAACTTTTGTCAAAGCACTCACTTGGAACTCTACGATTGCAGTATGCTACACAGTTTTGAAAACTATGTTGAATACTGCTTTCATTCACTTCTATTTGTTTTCCCTGGTCTGAAAAACATCTTTTGTCAAAGCACTCACTTGGAAATCTGTGAAACCATTAGGTTACACAGTTTTGAAATCTAAGTTGAATGCAGCTTTTATTTATTTCTATGTGTTTTCCCTTGGCTGAAAAACAACTTTTTGAAAGCAGTCACTTGAAATTCTGGAATAGCAGTATGTTACACAGCTTTGAAAACTAAGTGGAAGACAGCTTTCATTCACTTCTGTGTGTTTTCCCTGGGTTGAGAAACAAGTTTTTGAAAGCAGTCACTTGGAATTCTGGAAAAGCAGTATGTTACACAGCTTTGAAAACTAAGTTGAATACAGCTTTCATTCACATCTAAGTGTTTTCCCTGAGCTGAAAAACAACTTTTTTTAAAAAAACTCACTTGGAAATCTGTGGAAGCATTAGGTTACACAGTTTTGAAAACTAAGTTGAATACAATTTTCATTCACTTCAATGTGTTTTCCCCTGTCTTAAAACAATGTTTGAAAGGACTCACTTTGAAATCTGGGAAAGCAGTATGTTACACAGTTTTGAAAACTATGTTGAATATGGCTTTCATTCAATGCTTTGTGTTCTCCCTGGGCTGAAAAACACCTTTTTTTGAAAGCAGTCACTTGGAACTCTGCAAAATGAGCATGTTACACAGTTTTGAAAACTAAGTGGAATATAGCTTTCATTCAAATCTTTGTGTTTTCTGAGGGCTGAAAACAACTTTTGTCAATGAACTCTCTTGACAATCTCTGAAAGCAGTATGTTACACAGTTTTGAAAGCTAAGTTGAATACAGTTTTCAGTCACTTCTATGTGTTTTTTTCCTGGGATGAAGAACAACTTTTCTCAAAGCATACACTTTGAACTCTGCGTAAGAAGTATGTTACACAGTTTTGACATCCAAGTTGAATACAGCTTTCATTAATGTTGGAAATAAAGCGATACCTGTAAGGGAATAAATGCTCACCCAGTTCTGGAGGAGAAAAGAATTTTTTACAATCTTACAAGATAGGGCGTCCAGCCAAACATGTGGTAGGCTGGCGCACCAGAGGAAGAGAATGGCAATCTTTAAATCTCCTGCTCCTAATTCACAAGTTCCTCCCCTGTTTCCCCATTGACTGGGTAGTACAGAGGTTACAGCCTATCCAAGAACACTAACTAATTTATATTTTGAGATTTTAATTTGTACAGCCTATCCCAGAGAGCCAACTAGCTCATTATTGAGATTTTGAACTGATCAGCCTATCCCAGAGAGTTCATTTAGTTAAAAAAAATTTTTTTTTCTTGCTGTGAGTTCCCACCTCTGATTTTACCTTATATCTCTTTACATTCCAGTAACCATGGTTGCTTTTTCATATAAGGGGCTGGCAGATCCTTTCTTCTCTTTATCATGGGGCTTGTTTAAACTGATTTTGCCTCCATTTGCCTTATTCCATGCTGTTTTTATGTGAAAACTAAACTTATCCCTTTCTTACAGATTCCCTCCTCTTTTTTTTTTTTTAAACCCTTTTAGTTTTCACATTTTAGATTCTCAAATTTGTTAAGGGGTTTTTCACATTTCTCATTATAGGGATCTTTCTTATTTTTGATTCGAGTTGTTTTGATGGGTTTTTGAACTAGCCTCTGGGCACACGGGATGATGTAGCATCCAGCTGTTATAAACATTTTGGCTGGAAGGATAAGGAAAATTAAAATAGATGTTGCAATTCCTTTCCATTTCTCGAACCAATTTTCCAACCATTTTGTGAGTGGGTTGTTAATGCTAGAATTTTTTGCTAGTTTCTGAAATAAGGCTGTTAAGCCTTGTAGGGCTTTGGTGATAGTTTCATCAGGAGCGGTATTATTGGGGATGAATGTGCAACAATTTCCTCTAACTATAGCACAGATGTCTTCTTTTTCAGCTAGCATCATGTTTAGGGCCATTTTGTTTTCCCATGCTATTCAGCTAGTGGCATCTAACTGTTCTGCTATTCCTTTAATGGCATCCCTGGTATAGTTGATAAATTTTAGCTGATGATCTACATTTTCACTGATGGTGACCCACCAGAATAAGGACAATTCAAATTCTGCAGCTACTTGATTTTTAGCTTTAAACTCATTAGGAACTTTCTGGGGGACCCCTATACTACCTACAAATATTTTTTATTGAAGGAACCGGTAATTTTGTACATTTTTCTTTTCTCCTTTGCCTTGGGTTGGTACTTTCTTATTACTTTCAAATGCCAGGGTAAATGAGATAGCCAATTGAACCAGAGCACAGGTTCCTCCCCACCTTTCAGGTAGTATTGCCCAGAGGATGCCCTTTTCACAGTACCACCAGAGGTCTGCTTGGGGTATAGTTAGGCTGGAGAAGTTGCCAGTACTATCCTTGCTCACATTTCACACGTGTGTACACAAAGTCATGGTACCAAGATCCTGGAGCCCTTCTTCCCATCTGGAGAGACAGGAAGAGTGGTTTCTGAGACCAAGGCAAGATGCTGGTATGGCTTTGACACTTCTCTTCTGGACTGGAGGGAAAAGGGAGGACAATGTACTACAACTTTCACCAGGAGTAGCATTTTGAAAGAGGAGTGTTATACATTTAAACTCCTTTTCATGCTTTTTCATCCCCAAGGGGAAGGGCATAATCTGAACAGTGGGTTGTTTGGTTGCACAAGCATAACAGTCACTTCTGTTTAGACTCTGGATGGTATATTTGCCCCATTCTACCCAGGCATTTGTAATTCCATAACCTGTCTCTATTTCTATCATTTGCTTTAAGTCTTTGGCCTTAAGTATTCTAATGACCTTGGGGTCAATTTGAACTGGAGAGTTAAACTCCACCCAAGTTTCCCTTAATGGTTTTCTCTCCAACCTGGGTAAGACCCATCCCTCATACTGTGTGGTCCACCAAACAGTGTTCTAAGAATAACAGGGGTTAGACTACTCATAAGTTATACTTTTAAATGTTCACCCCCCAATAGTCTTGTTCTCTGTTTGAACAGTCTGCTTACATAAATGCTTATATTCTCCCTCAGTTGTTGCTGATGTTTTAGATTTTTACAGCTAATTACTTGACAACCATCAAATTGTACAGTTTGAGACTTTAAGCCTTTGACTACACTTGTAACCAGCTTAGCAGATCTTGTTACTCCTTGAATATAGAACATTATGATCAGTACAAGCAATTTCATTATTAAGCTATACACAGAGCACAATGCAGACACAGGGTTTAATCCAGCTCTTCCTCCCTCCTAGTATGTTCTTTTAATGGCTGCCTATTTAGAGTGATCCTTAGGGGATCTGAGGTAGGAGTCACTTTCCAGGATTCAGGTTGAGTTGCTGGATACTTATCATCTGGTTCAGGCACTGGTCCCTTTACTCATGTGTAATGAGTCCAGCCTCTTTCTGCTGTTCGGACTGCCATCTCAGTCATCAGCAAGATTTGACAGGGTCCCTCCCAGATAGGTTGAAGTTTGGATTCTCTCCATGACTGGATCAGAACTCAGCTGCTGGGCTGATGTTGATGGGCAGCAGATTTAAGAAGCAGGGTCTGAGCCAGCAGTTCACAGTGCCTGGGAGATGATAAAGTAGAAAACAAGGCCAGTATATAATTTTTAAGGGAAAAAAAATCCTTTGGGTCTAGGTAGGGGAGCTCTCCAGTCCTCCTGGGGAAAGGCAAACCAAAAAACCAAAGGTCTATACTTCCTAATTGCCTAAGTACTAAATTACACATGGCTTGCACCCTTCTAATGACTCCCCTAGTGTAAAACTGCTAATACCTGCTTTAGGTACAGATACTCCTGAAGTCATGTGCATGAAGAGCAGCAAGAACTTACCAACATTTTGGGCTGGAACAATTAGACTAAAGGACAACAATAATTTACAATAACCTAAGATTAATGAACATAAAAAGGCTTACCACTCTTAAATGCCAACTTAAAATTCAGTTTTTAGTACACCTAGTTTAGTGATGCTTGAATATACTTGATTCACATATATGCATACCCTGAACATACACACAAGTTTTGCTGTTAGATGAGTAAAAACCCACTCTCCAGGTAGAGGAGGACAAGCCTTAGTGTGTAGTATTTGACAATATATGTGGTGTCTTTATTTCTATTAGACTCAGTTTTAAGATAGCAACCTGGCATCACCAAATGGAGACCTGGGAAGAGATATGAACCACTCACTGTTCTAAGTTTAATTCAGCTTTAGTGAACCTTAACCCCTTTTATAGGAACATTTACTTGCACTTTGAGTATGGGCCTTTTGCTTTTGCCCAAAATATATCAGAAAAATTGTACTGCTTTTTACAAGAATACACAGTGCCATATATCTGGAACACAGACAGACACATATAACTTATATACACACTCATAACCATACAAAACAGACATACATTATGCCCATTTGCAAGCATGTATAGCCAATACACTACTGTTACACATACACAGAAAACCTTTACACAGTTTTTCTCACTTTTTTTTTCATTCTTCACACTATTGTGAAACTGCACACAATTGCCCAGCTTTAGAGTACACACAAACTAGTATACGCTATAAAGACACAAAGAAATAGTTTCAGTTTACTATAGATGAGTACACAGGAAATTTTTGCCAAGTTTTAAATTGCACACTGACAAACTTCCACAGTTCCAAAGACTCCTACGTAATTATATTACATGCTTTCATTACATACAAATCCAACTATCCCACATCCCTGTATAAACATACAACTTAAACTCCCATTAGATTCATGAAATTTTAACTCTCAGAATGCATCCAAATACAGTCCCAGAAAATGTGCATATAACTTCCTGTATACCCTGATACATACATTAAGGGACTTTAAATGTAGCTTCCACCTGCCTTAGACTTAATTACACAACACACTAAAATATGTAAATGTATTTATTAATGCCTGTTTAGCCCCACATAAGTATATGAATAGAGAATCACACAAACCCCATGCTACAAATTCCCTTCCTCTTTTTTTTTAAAACTGCTCCAATTACTTCTCTATCTCACTTTTGTCTGTTTCCTCCCTGCCTTGTAGACTCTCTGAATATTTCCTCCAATGGCTTATTCAGCCATTCATCAATTTTTGTATCTTGTCTGAACGTTAGGCTAAAATTCCTTTATATAGCTGACCTTTTAAAGTCTCAGTTATTGACAGAATGACGTTGTATTCTTGGGGCTTGAGAGAGTGGGAGTCCAACCCTTTTTAGAGGCTTTTGTGGCAGCCCTTTTCTCTCCAAAGTCTGGGGTGATGTTGGGGAGATTACCTTTTTGGCCCCACCCTCCTTAAACGTCGTGGTGCCACCCAGACTCTGCCTCTTTGGGGTAAAGGCTCTACCTTCTCTGAACAGTGGGGTGGCGGCCAGGCTCTTCCCATTCCCCTGGGAATGTGCTCCACCCTCTGGGTCCTGCAGTGGCAAAACTTTTCCAGAGCATTGAGGTGGATGGCCCACCCTCAACCCCCAGGGCAAACTCACCCTTTTCATGCATGTGGGCCACTCCACTCTCCCAGCCAGAAACCACTTGACTTCAGACCTTAACTTTCATCGTTCTTTGGGGATAAGGGTACAGCCAATTTTATTTTAGGTGGATGCTGTCTCTCTCTTTCTCTCATAGCTGCTCTCTTTCCCATTCCCCTTTCTTCTTCCAAGAAAGGGATATTTACATAAACCAGAGCCTAAGAATCAATTTAATTGTTATTCAGCTTGTCTTCCTAGGCTTTTTATTAATGATACTTACCTTCCTTTCTTTAGGAGCCTTTAGAAATGGAAACTTTTGGATATTTCTCTATTTTTTTTCCTTAACTTTTGGTGGGTTGTAATTACTGGAGCAGTCAGCATTAACTGGCTCTTCAATTGCCTGGGGGCATAGACTAGTTTCACCAAAACCCCAGGCTTTAATGGTTCCCGCCCCAGTGGGGGAGGGGAAATCATAAGGTGGGGGAATGCTTATCCCAGGTTTTAGTTTCTTCTTTCCCTGCAGCCAGCACATGGCACAGTTCAATTCTGCCTTGGAAAAAGGTTTATTTTTATTAACATGACACACAAGGTCAGCACAGAGCCAACCCTCATCTGCCTTATATTTTGGCCAGAATACATCTGGCAGCAAAATGCCTCTTTTTTTTTTTTTTTTTTTTTTTTTTGTCTAAACATAACAATAATACTTGATCATTTTCTTTTACCCTTTCCCTTGGTCCAATTACTTTCAGCCCAATGTTTTAATGTGTTTCCCAATGGATTATTTAGAGGAATGTTCCCTGGGGACCCTAAAGGTACCCCCTTCCCTTTTTTCCCAGCTGGCTGACTGCCTCAATTCCCCATTCTGAGTCTTGCCTGAGCATCTTTCCCTTAGAATCAGCTCTAGGCTCATCAGAATGTCACCATTCTGAGTCTTGTTTGGGCATCTTTCCCTCAGGATCAGCCCCAGACTCTTAGAATGCTTTAACCACCAAGGTAATATAATATTTCTTTCCTTACCTTGGTCCATGCATGGAGTTGCCTGGTCAACCAGAGGCAGGCTTTTCCTTTTCCCCCTTTTCTCATCCACAACCGGCAGATCCAAGCATCTGGTCTTGGGCCCTTTAGCTGCCGGAGATGGGCCCCCAATGGCAGAGTCCAAGACCGCTCAATCAGCGGGGCGCGCCTTCACTTTGTCCACCTCAGGGGTCCCCCTCCGAAGCTTCAGATCCTGGATGAGCCCCCATGTTGTTGGAAATAAAGCGGTACCTGTAAGGGAATAAATGCTCACTCG
The DNA here is from genome assembly GCF_015220235.1 of Choloepus didactylus. Lineage (NCBI taxonomy): Eukaryota > Metazoa > Chordata > Mammalia > Pilosa > Megalonychidae > Choloepus > Choloepus didactylus. The sequence goes on from NW_023637607.1 coordinate 1,825,614, forward strand.
GTTCTGGAGGAGAAAAGAATTTTTTTACAATCTTGCAAGATAGGGCGTCCAGCCAAACATGTGGTAGGCTGGCGTACCAGAGGAAGAGAATGGCAATCTTTAAATCTCCTACTCCTAATTCGCAAGTCCCTCCCCTGTTTCCCCATTGACTGGGTAGTACAGAGGTTACAGCCTATCCAAGAACACTAACTAATTTATCTTTTGAGATTTTAATTTGTACAGCCTATCCCAGAGAGCCAACTAGCTCATTATTGAGATTTTGAACTGATCAGCCTATCCCAGAGAGTTCATTTAGTTTAAAAAAAAATTTTTTTTTTTTTTGCTGTGAGTCCCCACCTCTGATTTTACCTCATATCTCTTTACATTCCAGTAACCATGGTTACTTTTTCATATAAGGGGCTGGCAGATCCTTTCTTCTCTTTATCATGGGGCTTGTTTAAACTGGTTTTGCCTCCATTTCCCTTACTCCATGCTGTTTTTATGTGAAAACTAAACTTATCCCTTTCTTACAATTAACATTTATGAGTTTTCCCTGAGCTGTGAAACAACTTTTTTGAAAGCACTGACTTGGAACTCTGCCAAAGCAATATGTTACATAGTTTCCAAAACTAAGTTGAATACAGCTTTCATTCACTTCAATGTGTTTTCCCTGGGATGAAAAACAACTTTTATGAAGGCACTCACTTGGCCCTCTCCGAAAGCAGTATGTTACACTGTTTTGGAAACAAAGTTGAATACAGCTTTCATTCAATTCTATGTGTTGTCCCTGGGCTAAAAATCAGCTTTCCTCCAAGCACTCACTTGGAACTCTCCGAAAGCAGTATGTTACACCGTTTTGAAAAGTAAGTTGAATACAGCTTTCATTCACTTCTATGTGTTTTCCCTGGTATGAAAAACAACTTTTTTGAAAGCTCTCTCTTGGAACTCTGTGAAAGCAGTATGTTACACATTTTTGAAAACTATGTTGAATACAGGTTTCATACACTTCTATGTGTTGTCCCTGGGCTAAAAATCAGCTTTTCTCAAAGCACTCACTTGGAACTCTCCAAATGCACTATGTTACACAGTTTTGAAAACCAAGTTGAATACAGGTTTCATTAACATTGATGTGTTTTCTCTGAAGTGTAAAATGACTTTTTTGAAAGCACTAGCTTGGAACTCTGCCAAAGCAGTATGTTACACAGTTCTGAAAACTAAGTTGAATACAGCTTTCATTCACTTCTATTTGTTTTCCCTGGACTGAAAATCAAGTTTCGTCAAGGCACTCAATTGGAACTCTGCAAAAGCAGTATGTTACACAGTTTTGAAGACTATGTAGAACACAGCTTTCATTCCCTTGTATGTGTTTTCCTTGGGCTGAAAAACAGCTTTTGTCATTGAACTCTCTTGGAACTCTGTGAAAGCAGTATGTTACACAGGTTTGAAATCTAAGTTGAATAAAGCTTGCATTCACTTCTAAGTGTTTTCCCTGGGCTGAAAAACAACTTTTTTGAAAGCACTCACTTGGAATTCTGCGGAAGTGGTATGTTACACAGTTTTCAAAACAAAGTTGAAAACAGCTTTCATTCCCTTCTATGTGTTTTCCCTGTGCTGAGAAAACAACTTTTGTCAAACCACTCACTTGGAATTCTGCGGAAGCAATATGTTACCCAGTTTTGGAAACTATGTTGAATACAGATTTCTTTCACTTCCATATATTTTCCCTGTGGTGAAAAACAACTTTTTTCTCAGCACTGACATGGAACTCTGTGAATGCAGTATGTTACACTGTTTTGAAAAGTAAGTTCAATATAGCTTGAATTCACTTCTATGGGGTTTCCCTGGTTTGAAAAACAACTTTTTTTAAAGCACTCACTTGGAACGCTGTGAAAGCAGTATGTTACACAGTTTTGAAAACAAATTTGAATACAGCTTTCATTCACTTCTATATGTTTTCCCTGGCCTGAAAAACAACTTTTTTGAAAGCACTCACTTGGAACTCTGTGAAAGCAGTATGTTACACAATTCTGAAGAGTAAGTTCGCTACAGCTTTCATTCACTTTTATGTGCTTTCCATGGGCTGAAAAAAACTTTTTTGGAAGCACTCACTTGGAACTCTGTGAAAACAGTATGTTAAACTGTTTTGTATCTAAGTTGAATACAGTTGTCATTCACAACTATGTGTTTTCCCTGAGTTGAAAGCAACTTTTCTCAAAGCACTCACTTGGAATTCTGCAGAAGCGGTATGCTAAACAGTTTTGAAAACTAAGTTGAATACAGCTTTCATTCACTTCTATGTGATTTCCCTGGACTGAAAAACAACTTTTGTGAAAGTATTCTCTTGGAATTCTGTGAATGCAGTATGTAACACAGTTTTGAAACCTAAGTTGAATAGAGCTTTCACTCACTTCTATGTGTTTTACCTTGGCTGAAAAACAGCTTTTTGGAAAGGACTCACTTGGATCTCTGTGAAAGCTGTCTGTTACACAGTTTTGAAAACTAAGTTGCCTACAGCTTTCATTCACTTCTATGTGCTTTCCCTGGCCTGAAAATCAACTTCTGTCAAAGATTCACTTTGGAATTCTGTGAAAGCAGTATGTTACATGGTTTTGAAAAGAAAGGTAAAAACAGCTTTCACTCACTTCTATATGTTTTCCCTGTGCTAAGAAACTTTTTTGAATGAACTCACTTGGATCTCTGCAAAAGTAGTATGTTACACAGTTTTGAAAACTAATTTGAATACAACTTCCTTTCACTTCTATATATTTTCCCTGGGTTGAAAAACAACTTTTTTGAAAGTATCGACTTGGATCTGTGCAAAAGCAGCATGTTACACAGTTTTGAAAACTAAGTTGACTACAGCTTTCATTCACTTCTATGTGTTTTCCCTGGGCTGAAAAACAACTTTTTTGACAACACTCACTTGTAATTCTGCAAAAGCGTTATGTTACACAGTTCTGAAAACTAAGTTGAATAGAGCATTCATTCACTTCTATCTCCGGGTAGCTTTCACGGACTTCCACGTGACTACTTTCAAAAAAGTTGTTTTTCAGCCCAGGAAAGACACATAGAAGTCAATGAAAGCTGTATTGAACTTAGTTTTCAGAACTGAGTAACATACTGCTTTCGCAGATTTCCACGTGACTGCTTTCAAAAAAGCTATTTTTCAGCCCAGGGAAGAGGTAGAGTAGTCAATGAAAGCTGTATTGAACTTAGATTTCAGAACTGTGTAACATACTGCTTTCGCAGACTTCCACGTGACTACTTTCAAAAAAGCAGTTTTTCAGCCCAGGGAAGACACATAGAAGTCAATGAAAGCTGTATTGAACATAGTTTTCAGAACTGTGTAACATACTGCTTTCACAGACTTCCACGTGACTGCTTTCAAGAAAGCTGTTTTTCAGCCCAGGGAAGACACATAGAAGTCAATGAAAGCTGTATTGAACTTAGTTTTCAGAACTGTGTAACATACTGCTTTCGCAGACTTCCATGTGACTGCTTTCAAAAAAGTTGTTTTTCAGCCCAAGGAAGACACATAGAAGTCAATGAAAGCTGTATTGAACTTAGTTTTCAGAACTGTGTAACATACGGCTTTCGCAGACTTCCACGTGACTCCTTTCAAAAAAGCTGTTTTTCAGCCCAGGGAAGACACATAGAAGTCAATGAAAGCTGTATTGAACTTAGATTTCAGAACTGTGTAACATACTGCTTTCGCAGAATTCCATGTGACTGCTTTCAAAAAAGTTGTTTTTCACCCCAAGGAAGACACATAGAAGTCAATGAAAGCTGTATTGAACTTAGTTTTCAAATCTGTGTAACATAATGCTTTCGCAGACTTCCACGTGATCGCTTTTAAAAAAGTTGTTTTTCACCCCAGGGAAGACACATAGAAGTCAATGAAAGCTGTATTGAACTTAGTTTTCAGAACTGTTTAACATACTGCTTTCGCAGACTTCCACGTGACTGCTTTCAAAAAAGCTGTTTTTCAGCCTAGGGAATACACATAGAAGTCAATGAAAGCTGTATTGAACTTAGTCTTCAGATCTGTGTAACATACTGCTTTCACAGACTACCACGTGACTGCTTTCAAAAAAGCTGTTTTTCAGCCCAGGGAAGACACATAGAAGTCAATCAAAGCTGTATTGAACTTAGTTTTCAGAAGTGTGTAACATACTGCTTTCGCAGACTTCCACGTGACTGCTTTCAAAAAAGTTGTTTTTCAGCCCAGGGAAGACACATAGAAGTCACTGAAAGCTGTATTGAACTTAGATTTCAGAAGTGTGTAACATACTGCTTTCGCAGAATTCCACGTGAGTGCTTTCAAAAAAGTTGTTTTCAGCCCAGGGAAGACACATAGAAGTCAATGAAACGTGTATTGAACTTAGTTTTCAGAAGTGAGTAACATACTGCTTTCGCAGACTTCCACGTGACTCCTTTCAAAAAAGTTGTTTTTCAGTCCGGGAAGACACACAAAAGTCAATGAAAGCTGTATTGAACATAGTTTTCAGAACTCTGTAACATACTCCTTTCGCAGACTTCCACGTGACAGCTTTCAAGAAAGCTGTTTTTCAGTCCAGGGAGGACACATAGAAGTCAATGACAGCTGTATTGAACTTAGTTTTCAGAACTGTGTAACTTACTGCTTTCGCAGACTTCCACGTGACTGATTTCAACAAAGTTGTTTTTCGCCCAGAGAAGACCCATAGTAGTCAATGACAGCTGTATTGAACTTAGTTTTCAGAACTGTGTAACATACTGCTTTCACAGACTTCCACATGACTGCTTTCAACAAAGTTGTTTTTCTGCCCAGGAAAGACACATAGAAGTCAATGTAAGCTGTATTGAACTTAGTTTTCAGAACTGTTTAACATACTGCTTTCGCAGACTTCCACGTGACTGCTTACAAAAAAGTTCTTTTTCAGCCCAGGGAAGACACATAGAAGTCAATGAAAGCTGTATTGAACTTAGTTTTCAGAACTTTGTAACATACTGCTTTCGCAGACTTCCACGTGACTGCTTTCAAAAAAGTTGTTTTTCAGCCCAGGGAAGACACATAGAAGTCAATGATAGCTGTAGTGAACTTAGTTTTCAGATGTGTGTAACATACTGCTTTTGCAGACATCAACGGGACTGCTTTCAAAAAAGCTATTTTTCAGCCCAGGGAACAGACCTAGAAGTCAATGAAAGCTGTATTGAACTTAGATTTCACAACTCTGTAACATACTGCTTTCGCAGACTTCCACATGACTGCTTTCAAAAAAGTTGTTTTTCAGCCCAGGGAAGACACATAGAAGTCAATGAAATCTGTATTGAACTTAGATTTCAGAACTGAGTAACATAATGCTTTCGCAAACTTCCAAGTAACTGCTTTCAATAAAGTTGTTTTTCAGCCAAGGGAAGATGCATAGAAGACAATGAAAGCTGTAATGTACTTAGATTTCACAACTGCGTAACATACTGCTTTCGCAGAATTTCTCGTGACTCCTTTCAAAACAGTTGTTTTTCAGCCCAGGGAAGACACATAGAACTCAATGAAAGCTGTATTGAACTTAGTTTTCAGAACTGTGTAACATACTGCTTTCGCAGACTTCCACATGACTGCTTTCAAAAAAGCTGTTTTTCAGCCTAGGGAATAAACATAGAAGTCAATGAAAGCTGTATTGAACTTAGTCTTCAGATCTGTGTAACATACTGCTTTCGCAGACTTCCATGTGACCCCTTCCAACAAAGTTGTTTTTCTGCACAGGGAAGACAAATAGAAGTCAATGAAAGCTGTAATGAACTTAGTTTTCAGAACTGTGTAACATACTGCTTTCGCAGACTTCCACGTGACTGCTTTCAAAAAAGCTGTTTTTCAGCCCAGGGAAGACACATAGAAGTCAATGAAAGCTGTATTGAACTTAGATTTCAGAACTGTGTAACATAATGCTTTCGTAGACTTCCATGTGACTGCTTTCAAAAAAGTTGTTTTTCACACCAAGGAAGACACATAGAAGTCAATGAAAGCTGTATTGAACTTAGTTTTCAAATCTGTGTAACATAATGCTTTCGCAGACTTCCACGTGATCGATTTTAAAAAAGTTGTTTTTCACCCCAGGGAAGACACATAGAAGTCAATGAAAGCTGTATTGAACTTAGTTTTCAGAACTGTGTAACATTTTGCTTTCGAAGTCTTCCACGTGACTGCTTTCAAGAAAGTTATTTTTCATCCCAGGGAAGACACATAGAAGTCAATGACAGCTGTATTGAACTTAGTCTTCAGAACTGTGTAACATACTGCTTTTGCAGACTTCCAACTGACTGCTTTCAACAAAGTTGTTTTTCTGACCATGGAAGACACATAGAAGTCAATGAAAGGTGTATTGAACTTAGTTTTCAGAACTGTGTAACATACTGCTTTCGCAGACTTCCACATGACTGCTTTCAAAAAAGCTGTTTTTCAGCCTAGGGAATACACATAGAAGTCAATGAAAGCTGTATTGAACTTAGTCTTCAGATCTGTGAAACATACTGCTTTCACAGACTTCCACGTGACTGCTTTCAAAAAAGCTGTTTTTCAACCCAGGGAAGACACATAGAAGTCAATGAAAGCTGTATTGAACTTAGTTTTCAGAAGTGTGTAACATACTCCTTTCTCCGACTTCCACATGACTGCTTTTAAAAAAGTTCTTTTTCAGCCCAGGGAAGTCATATAGAAGTCAATGAAAGCTGTATTGAACTTACTTTTCAGAACTGTTTAACATACTGCTTTTGCAGACTTCCACATGACTGCTTTCAAAAAAGCTGTTTTTCAGCCTAGGGAATACACATAGAAGTCAATGAAAGCTGTATTGAACTTAGTCTTCAGATCTGTGTAACGTACTGCTTTCGCAGACTTCCATGTGACCCCTTCCAACAAAGTTGTTTTTCTGCCCAGGGAAGACAAATAGAAGTCAATGAAAGCTGTAATGAACTTAGTTTTCAGAACTGTGTAACATACTGCTTTCGCAGACTTCCACGTGACTGCTTTCAAAAAAGCTGTTTTTCAGCCCAGGGAAGACACATAGAAGTCAATGAAAGCTGTATTGAACTTAGATTTCAGAACTGTGTAACATACTGATTTCATAGACTTCCATGTGACTGCTTTCAAAAAAGTTGTTTTTCACCCCAAGGAAGACACATAGAAGTCAATGAAAGCTGTATTGAACTTAGTTTTCAAATCTGTGTAACATAATGCTTTCGCAGACTTCCACGTGATCGCTTTTAAAAAAGTTGTTTTTCACCCCAGGGAAGACACATAGAAGTCAATGAAAGCTGTATTGAACTTAGTTTTGAGAACTGTGTAACATTTTGCTTTCGAAGTCTTCCACGTGACTGCTTTCAACAAAGTTGTTTTTCTGCCCAGGGAAGACAAATAGAAGTCAATGAAAGCTGTAATGAACTTAGTTTTCAGAACTGTATAACATACTGCTTTCGCAGACTTCCACATGACTGCTTTCAAAAAAGCTGTTTTTCAGCCTAGGGAATACACATAGAAGTCAATGAAAGCTATATTCAACTTAGTCTTCAGATCTGTGTAACATAATGCTTTCACAGACTACCACGTGACTGCTTTCAAAAAAGCTGTTTTTCAGCCCAGGAAAGACACAGAATGCTCAAGTTTTTCCTGAGCTGCATTGGGTGTTAAGTTTAGAATACCACACATGCTGTCCCCTCATAAGAGCAGGCCTTAGTGTTAATTATGTTTTTAGGTTTCAACCACTTTCCACTGGCAGTTGTGGCTCTGGGAGGTATCTTCTTTGTACAGTTGTAGTGCAGCATCGCTGGTCCTCTGGGAAGCAGGACAGTGGGCTCCAGGGTTCCATTGGGCTGCTTCACAGCACCCTCTGGCACCATGCAGCAGAGCTAGTCTGGAGGCAATGTTCACCAAAAAGCTTAAGTGATTGAGTCTTTTCTGGCAGGCAGAGGCAAAGGTGTCTGTAGTAAAAGGTGTTTTCAGTAACAGCATGTGTCCATTTACTTCTGGAGCACGTCCATGTGAAGTGGTTGACACCCTTATAGCTTTAGGGACCACAGAAATGGGTCTCACCAATAACTCTGATGGGGAGAGAGCATGCAGGCACAGTACTGGGAGCTTGGTTTAAACATGCAAGCACTTTAATTAAAATAGAGGTCTAATTTTTCTTTACATTTTTATTAGTGTTATGTTAGATAATGGGTAGAACATAATTTATATACTTGCCTTGCTTCTTTTTAAAAGCGTTTTTTGTTGTTGTTGAAGATGAAGCTTTGACTTGTAGCTAACTGCAAGCACTTTCAGAGAAGCATTAGAGTAAAACAATGTAACTTACAAGGAAATTTGGCTGTTTTTTGTGACAGATAACACTTTAAAAATAACTGAAATTATAACTAGCAGTACTACATTGTTGTTTGATGTTATGCACATTATTAATCAAAAGAGGGCTAAAAGTTTTTAATTCTTATAACATTGTCTAAATGTTTCTTCTGCAACTTATAACCCATTACATGAATTTAATCATTTTGCCTTTTACATTATTGAGGAAAACATTTTATAACATTTTACTAAAAAATATAGGTTTAAACTTGTTAAAATATTGCTAAATAATTAAAACACTTTAGTTAATGCATCTTGAAATAGTAATAAACAATTATTGGCAAGGATTAATGGAATGTATAGGTGTTACATTGTTTCTCTTAAAAATACACAGAATGATTTAACTTTGCATGAATTTTGAAATTCATGAAAGTATTTTGTTTCCTTAGTTTTGTTAAATTTTATAACATTGGCTTCATGAATATGTTGATTACTATATTACTGAACAAGGGTGCAGTTACAAATAAGCTTTATAATATTGTGTAACAACTATTAAATTAGAGTATTTGAGAGGATTTTGTTATTTGCCATTTTATGGCTGCCTTTTATGCCCACCTTTTTTATGTGCTTTAAGGCAGCTTCCTTGGTAGGTTTGGGACATATTAAGAGGATACGGGTTAAAGCTTTTGTTTTGGGATTACAAGCAGATGTTTTTCTAATTTAATTAATTAATTAGCAAAGTATTCTCTTGGATATATTTATTTGAGGCATGGATAGCTTAGAAAACAAATAATTTTATACATTTACAAAGTTTTATTTAATATAAAATGAGTAGACATAGTTTTATTTACTGGCTAAACAAGGCTGTTAAAGGGACTTTGTGCTCATGTTACAGGTTTGTTTGTTACACTTTAAACCTATGGTTTCTACTAGAAAAGGCCTGAGACTTGTTAGGTCATCATTTAGCCAGTTTGGGTTTCATTAAGTAATGTCCCATTCAAATAAGAGTACAGGGACAGACAATAATTTAAACATAAAGATGCTTAGTACAAGAATATAAATAAACAGTCAAGGACATAATAATGTTAACATAAAGTGCAAGAAGTTATTTTGATAAAAGAGACTTTTTGCATCCTACACTGATTATTCAGAAAAACACCTCTACAACCTTTTATCAAGAAATAACACCTTAATAATTTAAGGAAACCTTTTCTTAATAAAAACAGCAAGAGATATTAATGTGTGAAGCTTGCAGTACAGTGAGGAATGCTTTATCTTTTGTGAATTATTAGACATATACCCAACAACATTGAATATTAATTACTGCTATGGGTGGTGGTTAAAATATTTAATGCCATTTTATTTTATAAAACCACTTTTTTCTTTAAGTTTTGAGGTTTTGTTGTTAAGCAGTGTTATTACTAGTTTTTACCTTTTTTTTAACTTTGACCACAGAAATAATTGTTTATACAAACTTTTTACAGCTTTTTGTACTTATCTTTTAACCTTGATTACAGAAAAAAATTTTTCATTCTACAAACCTTTTACAACTTTTTGTATTTATCTAAGCTTTATTCCACATTCCTATCCTTCCAGGCTTTCTTTTACATTCCTAAACAATCAGTCATTTAGGACAAAGCTACTTGTCTTTTTCTCTTAATTAGAAAAACATTCTTTATACCTTCTATACAACATGCTATTACCACCAAAATCAAACTTGTTAGAATGATGCTAAATATTCAAGTAAAACATTCTTTGTAGAGAGAGGGAGTTAAAGTTCTCATTATTAGATTTCTTAGTAGAGATATTATTTTATGACACTGGTTTGATAATTTGCACTTTTGCTGATTTTTAAATTGTATTAGTTACTTTTGAAGTTTCTTAGCAATTTTAGGTTTTTGTAAGGACCCTTTTGACTAGGTATTTTTGACTTCTTAATTTTAAAAACCGATAGGCTAGCACATTTACATTATTACTGTAATTTTTAACTGCTTTGAAAATAGTGATATTAAAGCAGAGGTGGAAGTTTCACATGTATTTTTTAAACTGTAACTTTTCTTTTTAACTTACAGATTTCTTCGTTTTTTGAGACAGTTTGCTATAGCTAGCCATACCACACATAAAGTCTAGGTGGCTGCTGCTATAGCTTATTAACAATTTTAATGACACTTTCTAAATTTAGAATAATTATTAAGAATAGTTTTTAAGAAATATGTGTCACATTTTGAGAGTTTCCCATGGCTCAACAACAGCAAAAGAAATTATAAAGACAGAACATAGGAGTAGGAGCTGTTTAAATGTTACTGGTTTTTTAAACAAATGCAAACTGCGCAAACTGCACAAAATTTAAAAAGAGAACTAGAAATCTGGGATTATAGTCAGTGGGGCTTAAGCCTACTGAGTTTGCATGCAGACCCTTGGATTAACTTAATTAGCCTTACTACACAATAGACTAATTGAAACAAAAGAAAGCAAAGTGAGCATAAGAAACAAAAAATTACACACTTACCAGACACAGGGAAAGTCTCAATTGTAAAGCTATCTTAACTTAGATGTGTTTGGTGTTTGTGGCAGGTGCTTCCATTTGGACTTCCGAGTCCCAATACTCTAGGAAAAATTTCTGGGTAGCTGAGGGGAGCTTCACAGCCCAAAAGACATGGATTAGGGCATTTGAAAACATGGTTTTAAATAGTTAGGCTTGCCTGATCTCTCATTAAATAGAGAAATAAGTTTTCTTTTTGTTAGGGGAGAGGGATACTTTTAAGTAAGTGACGTGCAGCTTAGAAAATTGTTTTTTTATTTTTAGAAACTTTATATCCTTTATGTTGGAGGGAGTTAAGGGGAATGCAATAAGGCTAGGGCAGCTGCACAGTAGGAGGTCTTTTACACATTGAAGCAGCTCACTGGGATGTAAATTTAGTGTTTGTAAATCAGAGGCTAAACATTGTTAGGGATGGGGTAGTTTTGTTGATAATAAAACAGCAGCAGACAGTAATTGAGGAGTTCTTGCCTTATTCATTTATCCTCTGGTTACACCAGGTGTGCATATTCTGGGTTTGTGCTGCAGTCTCCTGCCCAGGAGAGGTGGGCTGGAGAGGGAGATGGGGGAGGGGCACACAGGCAGCCAGTGGGCTGCACATGGGTGGGGTGAGATAAGAAAGGGGTGGCAGTGATGGGAGGAGAAGTGGGGGAAGGTGTTAACGGCAAGGGGAGGGGAGTGGAAGGGGTTAGAGAAGAGTTACAAGGGGGATGATTTGCAGGGTTAAAGAAGAGAAGCTGCTTAAAGGCTTTTCAGGGTTAACTTTTGTAGAGAGGAAAGTGGAAGACTTAGAAGAATTTTTTTGTGAAGGAGGAGGATTTGGTAGGAGATGACAGAGTGGCCCAAGAATAGCCAGGACCAAACAGTTTAGAAAGCTTAAGATAAAAAGCTACAGACCACTTGTTGTTGTGCCAAATAAAATTATTAAGTTCAGTGAGAATTTGCCAATCAAAAGTGCCATTTTCTGGCTAATGTTTTTGTTGTTCTAAAGGATACTGCAGCCAAATTGTATTGGTTCTACTTTCCCTTTTAATTGAAGTTTAAACATCTGAGGGGTGGAGAAAATTCAGTTTTGGAGCTATTGAAAAGTGACTGTATATTACCTATGATTATCTAAGAAATTTGACAGGCTTGTGATTTGCTAGGGAATTTTTGCTCATCAGAGGCTTACAGAGATCACCTGTGAGAGATATTCATGGTTTCCTGCTCCTTTAGAGGCTTACAATTTCCCTGGATGAGGCTGACATGAATTGGGGCTATGCTCATCAGAGGCTTACAGAGGCCACCCAAAATGTTGCTCAAGTGAGACTAATGGCCCAGAGCCATACGACCCAGTCGCAACAACAAAGCAGGGATCCCCAGTTTGTCATTGGGGGTCAGGAAATATGTGCAGTCTTTTGCCCACGGCATCCCCCAGGCTACTTTGACTTCTGCAATGGGGAAAGACACTCATGGAGTGTTGGAGAGTTTTGACAGAGCACTCAGTTTTCCTAGGCTTACAAAACCAGGCAACACATGAAAGCAAGCTGAGGCACTACCCTCAGGTGGGCTGGGATGTCCATGGGACATCAAACAAAACTCCTGAGGGGGGTTCTGGGCAGAAAGACATCACTTACCTACCTAGGGCTGAATTAGTTGTAGATGTTTGAGAGCCATGAGTGTGAGCCAGCATCACATCAAGGAGGTCTGAGTTGATGGACTCAAGCTACTGAATGCATGGAAACCTGAAATGGCTGTGTAGCTCAGGGAACAGAGTTGACTGGGAGACTGCCCCACTGTCCTGAGGGACCAGGAAACTTAAACCTCAGTCAAACCTCTGTCCTGGGTCTTTGGCACCAAATGTTAGGTTCAGAGCCATTCAAGAATCCACACAAATGCAGTGAGTCATGGTTTAAATAGAGAGTTTAAGGTTTATTAGAGGAAGAAAGCAGAAGAAAGCAGGTGGGAGCCATCAGAAAAGAAAGAAAGGAAAAATGACTCCGGCCCTCTTTCTGAGAGCAGCATTTTTTACAGGAAAAACCCACATGGGGAGGGAAGGGTGTTGGGGGAGAAGGATCTTGCTGAGTGTGTTCTGGGCCTCAATTGGGTGGGTGTCTGTCAACTTTTAGGCTGATAGGTTGTTAGGATTCTAGCCCATTATTCTTCTTAGAAAAGCAGCTACATTATCTAGGGAGAGCAGGCCTTTTCAGTTGTTTGTCCTACAGAAATATCTGATCTTGCTTTTACCCACCTTTTGGGGTTGGGGCACCACTGTGGCAGGGACAGCCTTAAACAGCCTTTATTCTTTAGTTTATGGGGCACCTGTTTTCTGTGCGGTAACCTGCAGGGCCTCTGGGTTAGAAACTCCTTCTACATGTCAGTTCCTTTCTTTCTGGGATCTAACACTCTGAATGAAAAAGTGAGGAGCTAATTGCATCAGAGTTAGATAGATGATGGGAACATGACCCTGGATGTCCAGGTGCCTGCTGGGAGGTGAAAAAGAGAATCACATAACTCCAATGAGAAGCCTTTGCTCAACATCCCCAGCACAACAGGGAAATAAAGAACAGTTTCTGGAGCCAGGGTAGAATTACTAGACATGGGAAGAAGGAGGGCAGGCACCTTGTACAAGGAAGAGATTTCTTGGGACCTCATGGGTCCAGCTGACTAACAAGCTCTCAGAAAACATGTCTGTGTGTCATGATCAGGCCTTGGGCTGGGAATGGGGGTTCAACCACTTCCTTCCTCATCCATCATTTCCTTGAAGGGATAATTTGTCCTAAGAACCAATTTTTACTATGTAGACATGAATCAGGGTGGAAGATATTAGCAATGTGTCAAATTAAATATTTGAATGAATGAAAAGGAGAAGACATTTTCAAATCCTGTGGTCCCAGGAGAGTCAAGTACAGGCTGTAGGAGTGTCAATAGAAGTCACCCATCTAAGGGAGACTATGCCACCAGCAGTGATAGGGTGACTGCACCAGGTTGGGGGAACAGAGGGGAGGTTTCTGTCTCCATTCCCTGTGGGTCTGAAGCTCTGTGTAAGTCTTAGAGCCCACGAGCCATGTACAGCAGTAATAGACTCATCTTTAGGCTACAGCCCAGAGATGTGCAGAACACTTGAGTTAGTTGAGGCATCCTTGGCTCCAGAGGTGACTGGGGACCCCAGAGCCCTGGTGTTTGTCTGAGCCTGACTTGAATCTCAGGAGATACTGGGGAGGGCTCCCTGGCATTTGCTGGAACCAGAATATCCAGAAGTCAACCACAATGAAGCCAGTGCTCAGGGTGCAGGTGAGTCTCACAGATGTTCCCAAGGGTACAGAGGTGGGCACAGCTGAGTCAGGACAGGCTGGGAGAGGGAACCTGCAGAAAGAAAAGTATTGATGGAGCAGAGCTCTGGGGTAAGCTGCTGGGAATCTGAACCACAGTAGCTGATGCAGAGAGGAGGGAGGCCCTGGGATCATGCTAGGGGCTGCTGCTGAGATGTCATTTATGCAAATTTATTTCCCCTCCTGGGGATCCCTGCTCTATTTTGAGACCCAACTGAGGTCTGATACTGGTTCTTTAGAATGAGGGGCCTGAGGGGGGAAATCAAGGTTTTCCCCAGTAGGAGCCAGGGAGGAAGAACCTGCTGGAACTTCTGTGGAGCAGCTAGCAGAAGTTTCTTGGGAGCCCAGAGGGACAGAGCAGAGTTGCCATCAGCAAAGGCATTAATACCCACCCCTGGAGCCTTGAGGATTACACAATGGTGGGCAGTCACTTTGCATTTTCTGGGAAATACCCACAGTTTCCCCTGCTGCCCACTGATCAAACTTCAGTCTCTGCTGAAACATTGTGGGGCCTCAGCCTTGTTACCTATTGACTTTCTTTTTTTTTTTATTTTGAAATAAATTCAAAGTTATAGGAACAGTTGCAAAAACAATAATAACCCCATGCAAAGAATTTCATCCTACCCTGACCCCCCTCCCCTGATAGCTCAATCAACCAACCTTAACATGCTGTCACATCGCTATTTCTTTCCCTCCCTCCCATCATCCATCATCTATTGCTCTGTCTTCTGAACATATGAGAGCTAGCTGCACACATCCTTGAACATACACTATAATTCATGTATACACTTCCCTTGAACAAGAACATTCTCTTACGCAATCCCATTAAGTGCAGCTAAGAAGTACAAGAGGTTCAACAATGATACAAAGCTTACATTCTACATTTCCTTTATCTTATGTCTCAATTGTGTCCCTTTGAGCCCACCTGTCCTCCATCCTCCAATTCCATCCAAGTTCATCCTTGGTATTCAATTGTCATCTATTTAGACTTTTTTTTTCAGTTTTGGAAACATATATACAGCCTAAATCTTCCCATTCCACCCCTTCCCTAGCCTTCCATTAGTGGGATTAATCACATTTAGAATCTGGTAATGCTCTTTCCCACCATCTATTGCTAGAAATTTCCCTTCACTTCAAACAGCAACCCTACACTCATTTCTTAACTCCCCATTGCCCCTTCCCCCATTTCTCTTAACCCATACTCTACTTTTCATCTGTATGATTATATTCTCTGATAATTTCTTTGTGTTTACTGTGGGGCTTAAAATTAACCTCTTAAATCCATAACAATCTTGTTTTTCTTTGATACCACCTTCCCTTCATTAGGACACATAAACTATGTTCCTATACTCCTCCATTCCTCCACCTTTATATAATTGTCTAAAATTACATATTTTACATTGAGTTCAAAACCACTGATTTGTCATTAGGGTTTGTGTAATTTATATCATGTAGGAAGTAATAGTGGAGTTACAGTTCAAAAATTATTGACTTCTATTTGTATACCATTGTGGTTGGAGAATGTGCTTTGAGTATATTTAATTTTTTTTTTTTTAATTTCTTGAGGCTTGTTTTATGTCCCAGCTTATGGTCCCTTCTGGAGAAAGATCTGTGATCACTAGAGAAAAATGAGTGTCCTGGTGTTTTGGGATGTAAGGTACTATATATTTCTGTTAAAATTCTCTATATCTCTTTCTTCTTTCTGTTGTTTCTCTGTTGGTAGGTTTCCCTTTAGAATCTGAAGTACGACAGGTCTTTATTGGCAAAGTCTCTAAGCATTTGTTTGTCTGTGAAAAATTTAAGCTCTCCCTTGAATTTGAAGGAGAGTTTTGTTGGATAAAGTATTCTTGGTTGGAAATTTTTCTCTCTCAGAATTTTAAATATGTCATGCCACTGATTTCTCACCTCCATAGTGGCCACTGAGTAGCCACAACTTAGTCTTATGTTGTTTCCTTTGCATGTGGTGAATTGTTTTTCTCTTGCTGTTTTCAGAACTTTCTCCTTCTCTGCAGTATTTGAGAGTCTGATCAGAATATGTCTTGGAGTGGGTTTATTTGGATTTATTCTATTTGGAGTTCACTGGGCATTTATGCTTTGTGTATTTATATTGTGTAGAAGGTTTGGGAATTTTTCCCCAACAATTTCTTTGAATACTCTTTCTAGATCTTTACCCTTCTCTTCCCCTTCTGGGACACCAATGAGTCTTAAGTTTGGATGTTTTATCTATTGTATTCCTGAGATCCATTTTGATTTTGTTGATTTTTTCTCCATTCTTTCTTTTGTTGTTTCATTTTCTGTTCTGTGGGCTTCTAGGACATGGAGATGTTGTTCAGCTTCCTCTAGTCTTGTATTGTGAATATCCAGAGTCTTTCTTATTTGGCCAAGTTTCTTTTATTTCCATAAGATCTTCTATTTTTTTATTTACTCTTGAAATGTCTTCTTTATGCTCTTCTAGGGTCTTCTTTATGTAGCTTATATCCTGGGCCATGGTCTTCTTGATGTCCTTGAAATCCTTTGCCATGTTTTCATTCCTTGATTGTATTTCTTTGATTAATTCTGTGAGGAACTTTGTTTCTTCTGATAACTTCATTTGTGTGTTTGGAGTTGGATTCTCCATATCATCTGGTTTTATCATATGCATTGAGATTTTCTGTTGTTTTTGGCCTCTTGGCATTTGCTCTGCTCAACAGGGTTCTTTTAATTTGTAAAAAAAAAACCTATCTAATTTTTCAGAAACACTGTTTGGTGACATACACTTTCTCTAAGTAACCAGCAGATGGCATCTGTGAATCACCTATACCTCTCAAGTCAGTTCTCCACCTTGTCCCCACAGTGAGTGGGGAAATGATTCGTGTGGGGTCCAACTGGGGAACTCAACCTGGATGTGTTGCTGAAGCTGTCTGCCCTGAATGTGGGGTGCTTGTACATGTGGTCAGGTAGGAAGGACAGCCTCAATATTCAAATCCCCCCAGTTCCCAGAGATTCAAGGCCTCTGCAAAAGTCCAAGCCTTCATTTCATTTCAGCCCCAGCCCCTCTCTCTCACTGTCCCAGAAACCACTGGACTTGGTGTAGTGTCCCTGGGTTCTCTGAGTGGGTCCCCCACCCAGCTATGCTCCTCCAGGACCTCTGCTGAGGGAATTCTGTGCTATGCCCTCAGTGCACACCATCCCTCAAGGGAAGCCCCTGGCTGCTGGGCCAAGCCAGCTTGCTTTCACCCTTATGCAAAAGTGGCCAAATGGGGCATCTCCACACCCTGCTCCTCACACAGTTCCTCCTTCCCAGCTCTGGGACAACTGGTGGGGCTCTGGGCTGTGGGCATGGCCCCAGGCAGGAGTTTATCCAGCCCTACCAGGAGCAAGCTGCTAGCTGCAGGGATTCTTTCAGCTTCTGGCTCTCCACTCCATTCCCCCAGCCCCCAGAATATCTGCAGTGGGCTATCTTCCAGGCCTGACACCAAGAACCCAGCCCAGGCCCCTCTTGCTGTGTTTTACTGCATGTTTCCCACAACTGCACCTGCAGCCACTCCTGGGTCCCTCCCCCTTTTTTTTAATTAAAAGAGCCCTTTGGTCTCCAGATGCCATACCCTGGCTTCCCCAGATTGCCGCATGGCTGTGGGACTTCCAGCCAGCTTACTCACTCATTTCAGAATGCAGACTCCCAGTTTCACCAAGTATACAGCCCCTGGGAACTATCAGATCTTGTCCAGCTGCACATTGCTGTAACCGGTATTCTGGGTCACTCTCTGGTCCTTATCTAGTGTTTTCCACGGAGGTGTTCCTTAGCCCTGAGTCACCTAGCCACCATCTTGGTTCTCACCCGATCCTACCTTTTTAAGAAGTAACCACCTATTGACTTTCAATCTCCAAACACCTTGGGCCATGCCCCTCACTGTGCCCCAAGACAGTAGACTCAAATAAATAACCCTTCTCATGGATGGTGCCTGAGGCAGTAGAAGAAGCACATATGGGAAAATGTGACCTCCTTACAATGCTCATGAGGATCAAGGGAGGGGAGGGTGCAGAGGACTCTGGGTGCTGAGACCTGAGCAGCTCATTCATCAGGGGCCCCATGAAGCAGACACCTGGGGACCTCAGTCTGCATGGACAGTGGGGTCCTGCCACTACACAGAGATGCTCTCAGTCTTCTAGAAGAGGCACAGAGTCCTTAGAGGGTAGCAGAGGGGCTACTCCAGGCTGGAAGGATCCCTTGTGTCTCTAAGCCCTGTTCCCAACCACACCGTGGGATAGTCAGTGATGCAGATAAGGTTCAGGGAACAAGGTGTACATTTGGGAAGCTGCAGGCACTGGGGTGGTTTGGGGATGGACAGGGGTCAGCCAGAGGAAAGACATCTGTGCTTGTAAGGATCTTCTAAGGTGGGTAAAGCAGGACAGGTAAAGGCTTTTCTCCAACTCTTCAGGGTTTGCAAGGGGCACTTTCTGGTGAGTTTGTGAAGACAGTGACTCTCACAACTGCAGGGACAGGGCTGCACTGACTGGGGACCTTCTGCCTCTGGTCATTTCCCTGAGGATATTCAAGGAGCACAGAAGAAAAGCGGTTTTCTCCTGGAGGCACCAACAATGAGGAATTGTTTTAAATGAAATAGGAGCTAAGATTTGAAATTTAAATAGCAAAAAGTTTTAAATGTACCCTTAGGTAAGCATAATTTCAACAACTGGTTAAGCCGGAGCTGTGGAGTACTTTACTGGCTCATCACTTAAGGGGGAATCTGCAGAAATGAGAACATGGGCCACTGGGAACTCGTTCCTGTTTGAATTAAACACAAGTGCAGACTCTAGGATCATTGTGCTGGAAACTTTTTACAAGGAGAAGATTCTTCCTCTAAATGTAATATAACAATGAAATTAAATTAACTTGTATTTCTACACATCATATTCTAAGGTTCTGGTATATTTTCATTTGAAATTAAGAGCATGCTTCAGAAATATTTCACACAGAGCAGGAGGGTTTGAGGGGATCCAAAGTGGTGGAAACATTAGAAAATTAAATCTTTCCACACTTAATTTATAAGAAATTCATAAATTTTGATTTGAAGTGTGTCAACAGAGTTCTGTTACATGAATGGGGAATTTGCTAAAAGGAAAGAATACAAAAAAATCTGCAAGTGCCCATCTGCAGAATTACCAGAGATTTTTACAGGTTTGAACAAGTTACATCATTTTATTTTAAATTGATGCATTTGTAGGGTATAGGGTGCAGTGTCCACCATCAAGGCCCTATTGCTGGTTCCTGGAGGCCTGGCCCTGATTCCTGATGGATTTGTGATCAAGGAGTAGAGGAAGGACAAAAGACTTAACCTTTTCATGTGCTTTCTGATTTTGAGCATAAAGGAGGTCCCAGAGACCTTGACCAACTCCTGTTTACTCATGGGTTATATAGATGATATAGATACAGACATAGATATCGATATAGACAGATATAGATATAGATATATAGATATAGATTCTTCCTTGAGACATGTTGTGGGTTGTCATCTGGATGGATTTTACCATTTTTTTGGATGGAAATTTATTAACAATTCTGCCTATTCTTTATTTTTGATTATTAGTATGGGTATAAATTTTTGTTGTTTGTTATAAGTCTTTAGAATCTCATGGACAATATATGTAAAAATAAGAGTTATAGTGACACCATTTTAAACTAGCAACCCAGGATTTGTATGTCAATGTGATTATGGATAAATTTATTAGCCCCTACAATACAAGCAACCTAGGTTGGAAACTATGTGGCTGAAGGTTTCTGTCCCACATCCCCAACTTTCCTTGTTCTGTGATCAGCACCACTTCCACGCAACTGGCAGTAATAGCTTCATCCTCTGGCTGGAGCCCAGAGAAGAACAAATGTGCTGCATTGGTTGAGGCAGGATCCCTGGATCCTTGTTGTTTAGCTGAGTCTGAGCAGCACATGAAGAACCAGGGAGTGCTCCCTGGCTTCTGCTGGCACCAGTCCATGTTCTCCCAGTGAGCACTGAGGTCATTGCTCAGGGTGCAGATGAGTCTGGCTGTTGTCCTTAAATTCCTAAGGATGCAGAGAGGGCAGCCAAGTCAGCACAGGCTGGGGGAGGGAACCTGCAAACACAGACAAGGCAAAGTGACAGGCAAGGTGCAGAGTGCAGCTGCCTGGGTTCTGAGCCAGAGGGGCTGATGCAGGCTGGGGGCTGTCCTGGGTCTCTGAGGCCTGTCCCTACCTGTGCAGTGGGAGAGGAGCATGAGAAGGAGAGGAGTCCAGGCCATGGTGGACACAGCCCTGTGTGGCCCACAGTGGAGAAGGGCTGCCCAAAGCCTCTCTTATCCCCTCCCCACTGGCCTCAGGAAGAGGGAACTTCTTAGGAAAATTTGGGCCCAAATACCCTCTGATCTACCCCCTCCCAGAGCTTAATTCAAGGCCCTGAGCTGGGACCCATGGGAAGCAGCTTCTGGGACACACAGACCCATGTGCAGGACACTCTTCCAGGCCCAGAAAGGACCCATG